>NC_071113.1:18522500-18822500 GCF_024256425.1 Clarias gariepinus
GTTTGTGTTTTGGGGTCATTGTCCCATGGCATGATGAGGCCCCCTCCACTGGAATTTGTCTTTACATTCAGTTTACTTTAGACATAAGAGCAGAGTGCAAATTGTGATAGTAAATCTTAATAGGCATGCTTTCATAGATATGTATGTATTGCCTTTTCTCCTAATGTAGGTTTGCAATTAAAGATTTACAGTATATGTCTTAGGTTAAAAGGGTCACAAAGCTATAAATAAGGACTTAGTTATAACATTTTTGGTGGGCTGTTAATTATTGTCCATTCCTGAGTTGCTGAAATGAACATGCTAGAAAGTTGATATCACAAAAATAGGGCTCTCATTGATCTGCCATGCTAATAGTAATAGAGCAGTGTTCTGCAGCTAAGCGTAGAATGACTCTGTGTTTGTGACACACCTGACCGGAGCATGTTGACCAGAGCTGACAGTGCTCGTTACCCTGACTGCTCATGGCTGTGTGTCCTTTTACAAAGCCCAGTGCTGCCAAAGTTCCTGTCATTCGCCCATCCTGGAGGAGATTAACAGCTTGTCACACTCCCCCCACAGCTAAAAATATTCTGTCTGCGCTGCTGGAAGGCTGGCCAAGCGGAACAGGCTGACGGCTTGCCTCCTGTCTTGCTCTGATCGTCCCTCCCTGTCCCGAACAGCCTGAGCTGTCCCATCTCGCCTAACGTGACCTTTAGCTAGGCGTCTGCCCACACACTGGGCCTGTCTGTCCACTGCTGCTTGGCTGTCAGATCCTCGTGTGTCGTTCTTCTCCTCCACTGAGAGCCGCCGGTCATGTTGCTCCTCTGTGACAACCTCTAACCTGTTACTGTCTGTGGTGGGCTTGGGGAGACAGAGGGGGGGGGGGGGGGGGATTTAGGAGAGGAAACACATCGATTTCTTGTATGTGATTCTAAAGAGCCATTTAAAAAAATCAATTCCTAATTTATTAATCCTTAAACATTAATATGATCAAAAGAACAACTGAAAAGGTTAAGAATGGTTATGGTTTGGAAAGCATTTGACTTAAATTCAGATTTCGTTTCAGAAAGTTCAGGGAGTTTTTTGGATTGAGATCATTATTAATAAAATATTCGTACAGCTGGACATATATAGCTCAAGTTTAATCCGGGTCATATGTAAAACCATTGTTTGAAATATTAATGTGCAGTTATTACAATATGTTATTATATGACCCATGCTCTGCTTATGTTGGCTTTCAAGAAATTAAAATCCAGAAAGAGCGAGAGGTGTTCTTTTGTTATTTTGTGTAACAGTGCAAAAGATTACTTAAAGACAGTAAATAATCAAGCTCTGCACACACTTATAAAAAAGTTCTTTCTATGGTTGGTTTTATTTTATTCTTTATTATATAACTTTAAACCTCTTGGAATTAATTAATTCTTCTTTTGTGCTTGTTTTAGGAAGATGAGGCACAGAAGCTTTGTTGGCACTATATTTGTAATTTATGTTTTCTTCTTCTTCTTTGTCTTTTTGTACTTTGACATGTGTGTCTGTAACATCGAATTGGAAAACTCAGTAAACGTTTTTGACGAAATGTAAATTTTGTAGCAGTTTTGATGCATACCTCATATTTTCGGAAAAATAACTCAATGCAACACAATGTCATGGAACTGTGAGTCAAAGGGTCAAAATTTTGGTCTGCATTAATCAAAATAATAAACTGAGCGGATGTTAAATGACTGGAATTGGGCTAAGGATGGTCCTGGAAGGATAGTGCTTGAACTATCAACTTGCTGGAAGAAACATGGTCAGAAAAAAATTATGAATGTAGATTACTTAAATGCTTGGTAGGGTGGCATTTTAAACACTTTCTATGTTTAAAAGTGCTAAGATTATTACTTTGGTTGATGCAGATTTAAAAAAAAAATCTGCATGAACAACCAATTGAGCAATGGAAATAAGCCATGTGATCTGATGAGACACTATTCCAGAGCGATATGTGCCTATGTGTGCGAAGGGAAACACACAAATTGATGATTGCCTCCATGCAAAATGTGCCCATTATACAATCCTCTAGAGGAAGAGGTATGATCTGGTTTTGCTTCAACTGGTCATGTCTAGGCTCAGCAATGATATGTGGAAATAAAATTAAGTCAGCTGACTGAATGACCAGGTTATCACATCAATGGACTTTTTTTTTTTTTTGTCCCTGATGGCAGGGGTATTTTGCAGGACTCGAATTGTGAAATAGTGGTCCTGGGAGCATGAGGAATCATTTTCACACATGAACTGGCCACCACATTGTGCACCGTAACCAAAGCTAAAGGTGGTTGAACGAAATCTAAGAGCAGATTTTTTTAGCCAGACAGTGTATGATGTTTGTTTCCACCATATTAGTGATTCTTACAGTTAATGTTTTTTTTTTTTTATTACATTTTTTTCCAACTTCTTTGTTAAAAAATTCATGTCACACAATTTGTATCTCAGCGTTGTGTGTCCAACATAAACAAGATGTCTTATGGGATATTATAAACATTAGCTTGTTCACACTTGAACAGTCGTCAGCTACAGTATGAAACGGGATGGGAGCTCTGAAACACGTTTATGTACTGACTCCAAACTTGGCACAAATTTTAAGCAACATACTGTACTGTACCTTAGGTAAACTTCGAGTTTAAAAAACAACTGGAAGCAATTGCTTTAGTTACTACCATAATAATTTATATATATATATCCTTTGGAATGCCAATTGTCCCACTGCAAGTGTAAGAGAATTTTTACAGTTCAAGCACATTTATACTATTAATTTAATTCTGTGCATCATATTTATATTACTTTTTAGCACCTTACTATATTATTGAGCTGTCACATGTGTGGAAATTGCTCTATTAAGTTTATTAATATTTATAGTATCACTATTAGTAATTTGTACCACAAAATTATTGTTTTTACCCAGTGAAAGTTGGGTCGAAACATGTACCACTTGCAATTAGTCTGATATTAGCATTGCTCTAATAAAAACCTTGCTTCCTCTATCCACTTTACAAGCCACTGATGTTCAAGTATCACTCTGTCCTTGTTCACGATCAAAACCATGAGTAGAAAGGCTCACCTAAGGGTCACACATTTGCATTTCACTTGATGGTGAAATGTCAGAATAGCACAAAGGCGATTCTGTTGTTGTTTACTGTGGTATAATTCTCTGCATGCCAAGTACTCTTATCTGCCTCTGAAGGCATGGCCACGCTTGGGAATTGCAGATTTTTAGGAATTGAAAATGATGGCGAGGGCAAGCTGGTAAAAAGGGGTCGTCCCTGTAGATAGATAAAGGAACAAGGTAGACGAATGGATTGGAAATGCTAGGTGAAGGTATTGGATATATTAAAAAAAAAACATACAATGGGAGGTGGCCCTGCAGAGTTCTTGGTCCCTAAAGGCTCTCTTTGGGCTTGTCTTTAATGCAGCACTTTCAAGCCTTGCACCGTTACAATAGTTCAAATGGGCAAAAAATCAAACATTGCTGCTATTTCTCCCCAAGCTAATTACCTTTAGGTTTATGGTAGGCTTATTAAAATTATTTTCTCTTTCAAAACTTCTGAGTTTCTTTTCAGCATGAAAAAAGAAAATAAAAGGCATAAATGTGCCTTGACAGTTTTTAGAAATCCACGAAAAGTCCTCCAGGGTTAGAAAGTTTTACATTGCAGTAATTCAGTGTAAAATAGGTAGAATTAAAGTAAATAAACAAACTTCTGAACAATAACAAAGCCACCAAACAAAAAATTAACAACTACAAGAGCAAGAGTATTTGCATGCATACAGTATGTACAGTATGTGCATGTACATTTTCATAAAATTATACTGCAGACCATATTACATAATCACCAACTTTTGCCACCAGTTACTCACCTGTTGCTCACAAATGAGTTTTAGTCATTTTTGTTTTAATATTGCTTTAAAAAATGTTGCTGTAATTTAAAGAAGATTGCTTTATTATAAAACATTTGTCAAGCAATGCCTTCCACTCTTCCACAAGCGCGACACGCAGTTCTGCCAGGTTACGTGAGGGTGGGGTACAATCATCCAATCTCTGCTTCAACTGGTCCCAGACGTGCTCTATGGGGTTCAGGTCAGGGGACATTGATCGCCATACTATATGAGGCACTCCAACTTCCTAAACTTCGAGCTGTGACAATTCTGCCACGATGTGGTGGAGCATTATCACCCATGAACAGAAAGTTGGGGGTGTGCTGGTGGAATTGGGGGATGTTGATGGGTTCTATGATGTCTCTAAGGTAAGAACGTGCAGTGACTGAGCCATGTACAATAACCAAATCTGTTTTGCGCTGACTGGTGATGCCTGCCCAGACTGTTGCACCTCCTCCACCAAAGCAAACCCTGGGGACCATGTTGACCTCCCCATGTTGTGAGCGTATCACTCACCTCACCTTCTCCAGCAACGCTGACGACAATAATTTCTGTGCAAGGTGACCCGACACTTATCAGTGAACCGGATGGTAGACCACTGCTGCATTGTCGTGGTCACATGGTCTTGTGCTCACTGCATACGTTCACGGCGGTGTCTTGGTTTTAGTGGAGTCACCTTTTATGGTCGTCTGGCATTCAAGCCAAAGCGGTGGAGTCGGTTGCGAATGGTTTGTCTGGAAACCCTAGTACCCCTCGCATCTCGTAAACGGGCCTGCAGCTGTTGGCAGTTGCATAACGATGTCTGAGGTTCTTAGGTACTGGTCATCGTTGCGGTCTGTCATGCGTGGGGCTCCACTCCTGGGTCTGTCACGAACTCTGCTAGTAGTTCTGTGTCTTGATGCAAGTCTGCTGATGACACTTTGAGACACACCAAGCTCACGAGCAACATCTGACTGCCTGCCACAGACCTGAAGACGCGCCATGACCAGGTGGCGCGTCTGTTAAGTGACGTCGTGTGTTCATGGCTGTTTGAATGATGAACTCGGAATGACTTACTGACAATACCAGCTTTTTAGACCCACAGAATGTTGAAATTGATGCCACATTTAAAAAGATTGTCTTTTGGGATTGGCCACAATATTAGGCACACCTGTACGCAATGAGACCATTACATGGAAAACACAAAATGAGGTGTGTCCGTCACCCCAATACAATTCCCTCTATCCCAAAAATGTCTGAGGTGAAACAAACACCATATGTATGACATCCACTAAGTCTCTCACACTATCCCTATCTTATTAGAGAAAAAAGGGGGACAGAAATTGGCAGCACATTGGCGTAGTGGTTAGCACTGTGGCCTTGCGCCTCAGAGGTCATGGGCTCGATTCCGCTCTGAGTGCATGGAGTTTGCATGTTCTTTCCTTGCTTAGTAGGTTTTCTTTCACAGTCCAAAGACATGAAGACATTGGTGTTTCCAAACTGCCTATAGTGTGTGAGTGATTGTGTCGGAGTATGTTTGCTTGTGTGCCCTGCAATGAACTAGTACCCCTTGTATCCAGGGCCTACTTAACATTTTGCCCGAGACCCCTGGAATAGGCTTTAGGTTTCCTGTGACCCTGTACAGAAAAAGCAGTATAGAGAAAAAAGGGATGATAAAGTGAGCAAGTGAACGTAAATGGTATGACATGAATGTGCTTTGCTTATAGAAAAGTGTATGATTTAGGACTAATACTGAATAATTGTCCCTATATCTTTAAGGTAGATTCTGAAGGATACTTTACTTTTTTCCTAAAAGAGAGCCTGTGCCGGCAGACGAGCGTGGTTAATTACAGTAGATAGGCTTATCTCCGTGTAATTATTTTGGTCTCTTTGGAGTTTCCTGGCTCAGTCCAACCAATCGATGTTATCAGACCGTAAATGAGAGAGGAAAGAGGCAGAGACACAATATGTGAACCAATAAGTTAAGTGCAATTTTGAGCAGGGGTTAAGATGAGCCATTATATCTGCACAAGCTGCATGGGAATCCTTGTCTCAGAGTCTGTTGGCATGGTGAGCGTAGTGTGAAAGCGATCATTAATGGCTATTTACATCACATTACCACAGAAACGTCTACCTTTAATCACAGTGGGAGCAACTATACTTAATTAACCTGACATGGGTGCATTGCTGTGTGCATTGCCTAAGAATGAAGAATTGACTGGGCATAGTTTTATGTTTGAAGATCCTTCTAAAGTAACATTCCTCAGATATAAATTATTTATACTGTATGTGTTTTTTTAGACAAGTCACCTGTTATGTTTTATACTTTTCCAATGTGGAATTTTTTTTTTCTTTTTTCACATGTACTTCTCATTTATTTTCCAGTGGGCATGTGGTTTTACTTTCACACATGATCATGTTATACACATGATGCCACGTGCAATTTCAGGGCATAATGGTAAAATGCACCTTCACTTTACTTACATAATCATGTTTGAAAAGGATATGATTACATGTGAAATGTATGTGATTTCTTTCTTATGGGGTATTTATGCAGAAAACACTTTATTGATGCTGGCAGTGTATCACACTTCCTCTGTAGAAAAAGTGCCTTAAGCCAAAAGCTGTCTTCTTTGGTTGTCATGCTGCTTATCATAGGCACCTTATTAAGTAAGCACAAAGGGTTGCCTGCTGTAGTGGATACACTACTTCTCTTCATGTTAACTGATTGTTTGCAATAAATACAGTCTTAAAATTACTTGCGTTGCATTTTTTATTATTATTATTATTATTATTATTATTATTATTATTATTATTATTATGTGCCTGCATTACATATAATAATGTCCAAGGAATCTGTTTGTTGAGGGGTTTTTTAAATGTTCCACCAAGTGTGTCTTGTGTCAAGTATCATGGAAATCTTAATTTCCTAAAACAGCAGTTTCAATCTTGAGTGTAAACTTAAAAGTGTGGGACAATGCAAAATACATTTACGTTACATCCTCCCAGTATCCTGCACCAGCCAGATCGGGGTGGATCGGGGTGGTGGTTGTCAAGCACCTAAACCAGCAGGTACCTGACTAAAACATTAATGTTCATTTAACGTGGACACATGAATCAATGTGTGTGAAGCAGAAAGTCAATGTAACCTGCTGGGAGCGAATGTGTAGCACTCAAATGAAAACTGGATCATGTTCACATATGTTAGCTGACTTATATTAATCCCAGAACTCCCATGCACATAAACAGAGGGAACAGCTTATCTACCTGACTGGTTGCTTAACCTGGCCTATCCCTATTTCAGTCTCATTACGACTTAGCTATAAAGGACAAAGGCAGAGAGATGTAGCCTAGGTGAACAGGAGTGGTGTCTGAGCACCGGCAACATCATTTCTATTACCTTTATAGTCTGGGTAATTGACTTCCAGTTACATTCACTTGAGCGCTAACTCCTCTTTGGTATCTCTCTTAAGACCTGCTTTGAAGTCGGAAGCAGTTTGTATGCTTTTGTGTAGTGCAGCCAGATTAAGTGGCTAGTTAAGACAGCGAGAGAGAGGGAGAGAGAGGTGCGCTGATCTGATCGTCTTTGTGTTCTCTGTCCTAATAAGCATCAGGGGAATGAGCGAGAGAAATGAAATGGCAGAAAGAGGCATGGGTGTCTCTCAATGGATATTTAATATGGCTGCCTTTTCTTGTTATGGATGTATAATTTCAAACTCATTTTAATACATCCCTGCGAAATTACTCATTCGACTGTGCGATACACTATGCATTGCATTTGCAAGTGGAATAGGCGGAGCATGGACAAGAAAACTTAATGTCATTTCATTCCTATGCATATATTTATTTATATAGATATGTATGTATGTATGTATGTATGTATGTATGCATGTATGTATGTATGTATGTATGTATGTATGCATGTATGTATGTATGTATGTATGTATGTATGTATGTATGTATGTATATATGCATGAAGATGGCCATAGAAGAGTTCTTGTCTAGGGTTTTCTGGAAAAAAAAGACGAAAATAAACATCATTTTATTTTTGCATTTTAATTATTATTTAACGTAATCAATAATTAGCACTCGCTTATAGACCGTCAGTGTGTTGATGTCTTTAAGTTGAATGAGAATAGAATTTCTATAAGCAGTGTTCAACTTTTGGGTGTAATCAGCCTTTAAATGCTCTTTTAAAACACTTATTATGATTTAATTATCATGAAAAATACTGTACATAACAGATCACAAAAGTTTGTAGTTTCTGGAAAATCGTACAGAAGAAAAAGGTCAAATATGATCATGTACAGTATATGTACAGTATACAGTAAACACACGCTAGTATATAATGTGTGTTTTAGTGTCTTCAGGTGCAACCGAAGACAAAAATACTCCTATACTAAATTGTCATACAGTTATATGTTATAGCTAATGTACAACTGGGTGATTAAAATAAACAATAATTTACAAAAGTACAGTTCTGTGTGTTTTTTTTTTTTTGTATTATGGGTAACTACACATACACACTAATAGGATGCGGAGAGATGGTCTGTTGATTTAGACAGGTGTCGCTTTCTCCCTTTGTTAGTGGTGTTTACCTCTTTTCAGCCAATAGAACACAATTGTAAAAATTTGCATGGAAAAGTGATAATGTGTAACAAAATAATTAAAAACAGAACTTTAATTGGGATGTTATCTGCTGAGCGTGAGCAGTGTAGGTCTCTGAGGGAAGCAGAAAAGTGTGCTTGTTAGGGGTTGTAAGAAGAAGTGGGGAGCAGCTTGGTGCTGCATGTCAGCAGGGTGGCCTTGTCTTATTTTCCTAATGTTAATCACAAGCTGCTGTTTAGGATGCAGTGGAGCTCTCGAAATGGAGAGGGGGGTCAGGGAGGGGCACCTTGATCAACCTGCCTCTGCACAGGCCTCCACACTGCTGACCGGTCACTGCCACTAATTACTAAGCCCAGCACTGCCCACGGCATGCTAAATGAACCTACGGGCCATTAATGCATTTTACTTCTGCGGGTTACAATGAGCGCTTGAACTTTTCTGCTTTCGAGTTCAGCGGCGCTTATGTATTCATGCAGGCGTGTGTTTGTTGCAGTTTGTTTGGTTGCTAGATAAGGGTAATTAGGCAGGATGCTTCTCTGTGCTCAAAGGGCAGTGGTCCATTAGCGTGGACACGTCACTGCAGATTTCTTCAGCCGGGTTGAACCTCACCTGTGGAAAACACCATTTATGGCTAATAAGCTTAGACTTTGACCCCCTACTACTTAGGTCTTGGTTTTCCTCTGGAGAGCCTCTAACATTTTTTTTCAATGTATTTTTCTACAGCCACTGAGGTCTTAAATACTGCATTTAGAGCATAAAGTTTACTTTATTTACCTATTTCGTCTCCCTTCACTTTTACACTGCTCTTTACTATTTCAAGTAGTTGTTATTCAGCAACACATCCAAGCATCTAATTTTGTCAGATCTGATCAGATCTCTTCTCAGGAACAATCCAGATATTATTGCTCTTTCTTTCCTAGTTTGAAGGTCAAGTGCTGACACCATGAAGATTCTTTCCACTTCAAACCGTTGACATAATGCTGGTCTGAAAGAGGGATTATATCACTTTCAGTGTGGTAATCTATGTCTCCACATAGATTCTCCCTGCATTACAGGAACATACCCTCAAATCTCCCTGCATCTGCTGCAGTTATTGCAACATTTAAGCAGCTTACAGATATTTATTGAAGACAAAGAGAAAGAGAAATGAGAATAATGTGAACCCACTAATCATTTCTAAGCCTGTCCTGATTTATCAACAGATTACACTTTTATCAAGAAAGATAAGTGATGAAATTCCAGTTAAAGAAGATTCAGATCTTAGCCTTTGGCTTTATTTGTAAACGAAAGCAAGCACGCCATTATTTTCCCATTTACCTCCTCTAGGCCTGGGGTGGAAATAAATTGTGGCTTAAGTATCAGCCTCATGTTTATACCGTTTCAGTTTTAGTGAAACCCTGTACTATTATTTAATTACCAACATTTACTTGTGAACCCACAACACAAAAACACTCAATTTTGCATCAGAATAATATCCGTTAAGCTTCCTGCCATGGTTTTGTGTAAATGTGTTAAAGGTGTGAAAATTGCAATGAGAAGGTCACCTTGATGATCATACCTGCTGCTTTATCACACCACGAACTTTACTGTGCTATTTTAAGGATATTGGTTGACACTGCTGGAACAGAGGTATCATGCAAGCTGCTTAATCACATATAATGGATGCGATTTGGTTTCCATGAAGATGGTGCATCATCTCATGATTCCCTTCTTAGTGATCAAAATGCTTTTAACTACCACTCATCATTGCATATGTTCAGGGCAGCAGATGGGGCTGGTGTGTGGAAATGACTTGGTCTTGTTAAATTGCTTGGGTAAATGTTATGTCAGGCGTTAGCTGCCAAACAGGGGCATATGTGTGGGCATAACTTCTACAGGACTGCTGGGAAACCCTGCATCTTTTGAACATCATATGGTAGGTTGAGTAATACTCATTTGCAGGACATCAGGTGGTCCTTGCCGAATAAAATTTCTCTTAAAAGGACTATCTGCACAACCAAACCCAAGATCTTTATATTCATGTCGGCAGATTTGGGGTATGTGTTGTATCTTTGCTACTATGCCCTTTTCTTTCTTAACATAGTGCAGCCAACTGTTATTCCTTGTACATAATCTTAGACGCTGTTGTGTTATTTAAAAATAAATAAATAAACTATTAAAAAAATTAATTTATCAATCAATAACTAAACAACTGAAAAGGAAGTATATTTTAGACATCACCACAATTTTCATTTCTCTGTGAGTGCCAGTGTCCAGGAGGCCTTCGCCTGCAACAGAAGAGGCTGGTGCTGGCCGTGCCTGACATCTGTTAGCATAATGTTGCAAGGAGCCTTTGAGGCAAGAATAACTGATCTCTCAAGCACTTTATCACTTTTTAATTTTTTTTCAGGGATAACGTCTGAGGGTAATTACCAGATGGCAAGGGGTCTGGCTAATTAGCCTTGGCTTGCTCTGTAATGAAGGAACAGTAGGAAGAGCACACGAAGGGGCTTGACCAGTCCTTGTTGGTTTTCTACTTTTCACTGAATCTTTTCACCTGCTGCTTTTTAATGTGCTGTCACTAGCTAAGGAGTAATGGACTGAGATGTCACTTGTGCCGGTGGAGTCTCGGAATATTTGGTAGCTGGAGAAAACTTTAAATTAAGCAAAGATTACTCTGGACTGCGCTATGCAGTGTCATAGTGACTTTGGTTAGACCACTTCATCAAACTCCGGTGATTCCGCTTAAATGCAAATTTGAACCTAAATAACAGGCTCCTTTGGGGATTTTTAAAATAGCTTTTAAGGTTGTGGGGTTTGAGGAGAATTGTGATACTTGTGTGTTTTCCATCATGTGCCTTCTTCCCTCTTTTTTTCATAAGCTTTTCTCTCCTTCTTCAAGCTGTCAAGGCAGTTGTAACATTCTGGGTCTCCTGTTTCACGATCTGGAACTTTCTGAGAGGCAGCAGACACTAATCGCCCCTCTCTTGGTGCTTTACAGAGGGGACGGAAAGAGGGAGAAAACATGCTTTGCATGGTTCCCTTCCTTCACTTTCAAGCTTGAGCAAGCCACTGGAGGGGAGGCCTGTTTGAATGGCATGAACAACAGCGAACATGGGAGGAGGACTGAGCACAGACAATGCAATCACTCTTCTTGATATTTGTGCTTCAGCCCACACACCCAAATCTCACCAGAAGACATTGATATGATGGCGTAAAATGAGATGTCTAGTACACGGAAATGACCTGTTTTCCTCCTCAACTTTGTTTTCACAGTGTTTGCTCATTTGTATGAATGCTGTGGGAATACAGGGAAAGCCCTCCACCCAATTACGTCTCTGCTGTTTACAACCAGAAAAGACAGAATCAATTCCGTGGCCAACAAAAAGAGCATTATAAATTTTGAACCTGTAAAATGGGGTTAAACGTTTACTGGCTATGTACAGTACCACAAGCTATATTTTAATCATGTAAAATTTTAATGCAGGATTCATGGGATCACTAGTGACACTGAAAGTTATTTCCATAAAACTTTTGATCTGCTAAATTTTATTGCCTGGTGCTGGCTATGAGATAGCAAAATAATAAAAAATAATAATTTTTGTATGCATGTTTAACCATAGTGCACTTCACAGCAGTGCAGCATATTCAAATACTTCAACTATGGTACACCCCTGAAACAAAACACACACACCCCCCCACACACACATACACACCTCTTGCGTTATGCACATCAGCTCAGGCGTGATCTGGCTCAACAATTTTTACCAAGTGCAATAACACTCAAGCACATATGAAAGACAGACTTTTCTGAATCATGAACATGTGCTAACACAGATGAAACAGAGCATAATAAAGTGACACACCAAGCTGTAACTTTCCTCCTAGCACAACCCACAGTCTGTCACCTTATAGTTAAACATAGTGAAAGAAAATTAAGACAGACTTGAATAATATTTAAAATATGATGCAAGACAGAAGCACAACAGCTCATAGCTGAAATGTTTCGCAACATTTTTTTAATGTTTCAAACTTAATGTTGTACTTAGAAAAACTTTTTTAGGCAAGAATAAAGACTATGATTACACAGGTGACACATTTCCTGAGAATTCCCTTATGGAAATGTATATAAGTTGCTAACCAGCTGAAAAAATGCTGCCATCAATAATGGCCTACTGAGTGATTTAATGAGTATAAAAATATCCATGGTTTAAATTACTCCCCCCTTCTTATCTACTGTACTTTCTCTATAATGGATGTCTCTTAACATCATGCATTTTTTCCCCCATGGATCGGGTTTCTATGTTTCCATGTGAAAAGTTTGCACTTTTTTAGTTGTTGGTGATGTTTAAGTGTCTCTGGTTCAACAATTGTTGTATATTCAACTCCCTCACCTGAAAAATGCTTTTAGTGCCCCTGATTCCCCCATGCTGAGCTACTTGACCTGCTGCTGATGTGCTCAGCATAGAATCATATTTCAAACACCTTATGTGATAGATATCAAGGTTCTCTTACAAGTATATTTTACCACATCTCTACTATGAGTTTTTATACAAAACATTATAAATAATTTTACATACTTTGTAAATAATTCATACCTAGAAAATTACTCCTCCTCACCAGCAGAGGTCACAATATACAGAAATCTATTTCAAGCACTAAACTTAATGCTTCTGCTTGAGGTTCATTTCTTGTTTTAGAGCATGAATTAAGTGACTGCTACATCCAGTGACAAGTGTAAGTTCTTATTTCAATTTTATGTTTTGCTTGACAATTTTTCTTTCTCCGGTTCAATTTCTACATTATCCCCTGGCATTCTTGTTTTGTGCCTGAAATTTGGCTAGCTAGACACCTTGGGCATATGTGTCTCAACAAATGACTCAGTCAGTAAACAAACATGCCTCTTCTAGGTCTGGCTGACAGATGGTCCAGCAATAAAGATCAATTAATTTGTTTAACCAAGTTGCATACCATGGATGTATACAGTCCAAGGCAGGGTGAGAGTTACCCAGTTCCCTTCTTTGGCCATGATGCTTCAAAGGGCCACTTCTGATTCTGAAAAATTAAGCCAATGGGGAATTACCAAAATGTGCATTTCCTCAAATGTCCACTGGAAACTGGCTCCAAAAGTATGTCAATCCCTATAGATCCCAATGTTAAAATGCCCAACTGGTACAAAAAAGTTTTAGTCTTTATAGCTACAGTAGATACTGCAAAATGGGAGGGTGCCTACCTAGTAACCCTATTGAGTGAGCAAGGAGCAACAAAAGATTTAGGTGCACACCCATCACTGATGTGACATTGGCCCTTCCTCAGCTGCAAGCTCATGGTCGCCTCTGGCTGCCTGTCTATGATTAAGACCTCAATATTGTTGGAGACTCAACTCAAGGTTCATGCCAGGTGCCCCCATGCCAGCATTCTCCACCAGTGGAACAGGTTTAATGCATGAGTGGCACCACAGACATGGGCACGAGACGAGGTCTTGCTGAAAAAAGGGTCATTTTAATTGGAAAAGAGGGAAAGGGGTGGATTTCCTGGCTGAGAGCAAGGGCCTTAACGTGAAGACACAGCTGCTTTTTCCTTTTCAGCGGCCTGATCATGAAAGACTGCTTTGAGGCTCTTTTCCACAGCCCCGCCCCTTCGCACACCTGCCGCCTACATAGTGAACCTACATAGTAAGCGAGGAGCGACAAAAAATTTAGACACATGTCCATCACTGGCACATGCTGTAACAGTTGCTCTTATTTATGCCACAACTGGCATAAAATATTTTTTTTCCTTCTCCTGAGGGGCACTCCTACTGTAGGTTATAATAAAAATACCTGGAAATCTCTTGTTGATGTTACCATAGGTTTTCTGAAGATCAGTTTTAGAGGCTAAACTCATGGAGCTTTGGTCATCATCATCTTGGCAGGACCTAAAACTTTAGTTAAATCCCAGTGAATCCATAAATGGTCAAATGGACAAAGCAAAAAGCACCTGGCTGTTGGTTAGAGTACCTCTACTTACAGTACCTCATTTACCACAAGCTACCTAACTTACCTTTAGCTTAGCTAAAATGCTAAGGAGGCTAATGTTAATTTGTATGCTAATGTAACTTTAACTAATGTAACTAATGTAACTTTATATTTTATTAAAATTCATCATTTTGTGTCATTTGCAACATTTCTTGTTTTAAGTTAAACAGCAATTATTCCAGTTAGCTAGTAATCTAAAGTCATGCATAGCAGACAGCTGGTGGTTTTAAACTTCCATCTCCCAATATCATACATATCTTTTATTTAATGTTGGTAATGATTGGTATGTCTATTACAATAATGATAATAATAATAATAATAATAATAATAATAATAATAACAGCAACAACAACAATAATAATAATAATAATAATAATAATAATAATAGTAATGAAGACACAAAGTAATGACCCACATCATGTGACTTTGTCTTCATTAGCAACAAAATGTATAACCAATGTTATTCCCTGTGAATAAAAATTGAGGGGTGCAAACTTATGTGCACATTACCATTAGGTACATTGGTGCTATGTGAATGGATTGTGTTACATTACAATATGTTGCAATTTGTTTTCATACAGGTATCACTATTAATAATCCTAATTAGTTATCCGGCACTAACCCAGCAGGAACCCTAATGTAGTCTGATGGTGTCATATAAGTGTAATGCATTCGCAATCTCATATACCCGGAATGTAACACTGGGACAAAGTTGTTTATGAAATTTAAAATCATTTAGATAAAATGATATTGGGAATAAATACACTTAAAATAAATTACTGTACACTAACACAATGTTGCTCAAAACAGCAGAATATCAACACCTATAGTGTTTATGTCACTTAACGTCTGTTGTTGTTTTTTTTTAACAATGTCCCACTGCTGTGGTCCTGTTTGGTATAAAATCAATTATGAGTGAACCAGTAGATCTGTCCTCTAACCTATGGCATGATTGCCGTTCAGACTGGACATGAAGGCCGCCTGGGAGAAACACAAACACACACATGATAGTGTCTGAATGTTCTCTTGTTTATTCACAGGACGAAGAGGTATGTAGGTTCTAAGTCATTTCCTGAGTGAATACAAAGTACATACAGTATGTGTCATGTCCATCTGTTACTACATCAAATAGCATAAGTTATTAATTTGTTTTGTAGTACTTCAGGGAAACCAAAGGGGGACGTTTTGAACTATAGAATGTATTGCCTTATAAGGAATGAATAATGGATGGTAAGCATGGGAATGAAAACACGCCCTAAGGAAAGTTAACACAGTCTAGAGAAAGTATCGTTTTGATTTTTGGGAACAAAAAGATTAGTAAATGACACAAAGTAAAAAATTAAATGAGTGATATTGCTCATTATTTAGAAATATTAAAACCGTACTGTGCAGGAACACTGAAGTTTTCCAGTTAGCATTGCTAAGTATCTTACTTTAGTGTACAGTATGGTGTTTGCACAAGCCTACTGTAAACTGCACAATGTCTAGTTTCACAGAACGGAGCTTCAGTGTTATGTTGGATTTTCTCTTCTGAATGCTTTCTGATTTAATGGATGGGTAAATTCAAGGTGTCTATGATTTATTTATTTATTTAGTTATTTAGTTATTTTGTGGCATTTAATGTTAGTGGGAATAATAGCAGGCACTCGGTGTTGTCATTGCTGCAACCAAGGTTTGACTCATGGTCGGGACATTGGCTAAGAAAGTTGCAACAAACATTAAATACTAACAGTAGGAGGTAATAATTAGAAGCTAAAAAATAATGTTGTCTTGAAGTGCAATAATATACTGGTTTGATAAATTCAAGATTATCCCAGCTTCGCATAGTCGATGTTGGTCTAACATCATTTAATCAAAGTAATTCTTTGTTTTTAAAAAAAGGTATCCCATTATTCTTAACATATCTAAATTAACAAGCTACAATGTTTTTTCACTCTCACTTACTCACACTCATCGTCTATACCACTTTATCCTGTATTCGGGGTCACAGGGGACCTGGAGCCTATCCCAGGAAACTTAGGGCACGAGGCGGGGTACACCCTAGACAGGGTGTCTGCATGTCTTTGGACTGTGGGAGAAAACCGGAGTGCCTGGAGGAGACCCACCAAGCATGGGGACAACATGCAAACTCCATGCACACAGAGATCTGGTGCTACAATGTTTTGACAATCAAAAATGTCATACATTTTCATACAGTAACTGGATCACTGAATAATACTGAATTAATAAATGTGAATTGATCACATTTTAATCTAAATATTTTTTTCTGTTAATTAAATACTTTATTATTACTAAAATCATGTGTTAATATTTTATGTACAATATACATAATGTTCTCTTAAATTTGTCCAAACATGGCATTTTTTTTTTGTGTAGCTACACTCCTTGTGCATAGATGTTTTCAACAATGGGACTCAATGTCTGTCTGTCTGCCTGTCTTCGTCTATGTATGTCCGTCCGTCAGTCAGTTAGTCAGTCAGTCAGTCAGTCACTGAGTTAGTCAGTCAGACAGTGACAATTCTTCTTCTAAACCAACCTGCCAGGCAGTCTGGCAAAATGGTATAAAAGAATGCTCTATGTGTGAGTATAAGCTCTTTCTAAGGCTTTCATTATCTTCTTACCATCATCCATGGATAACGTCACTGATCATTCAAAGTGTTGAATAATATCACACTACAGTACTTTACTGCAGAAAGGAATCTATGTGACCATTCTGTCTTGATAGATATGAGGCTACAGGTATCTCGCATTTTTTTACGTTGGCCGCCTGTCTCGTTCTGTTTTCAACACTGTGAAATATTTGTTCAACAAAGTGTGAAATGCTGCAACATCTGTTGTGCAATTAGATATTTAGGCTCAGCATGGGATGAAAATGGCTGTCAGTCCCAGCCTGTATGCACATTGGTATGAAGAGTAACATAATTAATTGGGCAGCAGCTGGGGCTCCCACATCTGGGTGCTGCAGGTAGCACAGATTATGTTTCCCTAGCTGATTACATATTGCTGTATATCAGCCATCTTGTTTTACAGTCCCTCAGTCATATTACTCCTTCAATTCTTCATGAGAGGTACTTTTGGACACATTTTTGTACACTTACAGTACCTACAATTAAGTGACTTGATTCGCATTGCATTTATCATCATGAATTGAAACATCCTTTTAATTTAATTGGTTCGTGATAAGATAATTAACTCTCAGATGTCTTTGCCTATTTTGTCTTTTAACTAGTCAATAAAATTTTAAGTGCACTTCAAACAGATGTAATGAGTTATATGGGCCTGTTCATTCTGTATAGTTCTGTATAGTTCTGTATAGTGTGTCAAAGAACTGTAGTAAGGTCTAATTTAATTAAAAAAATGATATATAAGGTAATATGTACACATACAGATGTTTAAAATGATTGTGTAAGACTGGTTTAGAATCCAGCTTAAAATATTTGGTTATTTTATGTTAAGCCGTCTCTTAAACAAGATGCAATCAACAGAAATCTCTAAGCCAAATTATTGCTAAATTATTAAACATTATGTAAGACATGAGATTTCATGGCACTGGCATCACCATAGAGTTTCAAGGGTTCATGATGAAATTCAACCTTATCATTACTCTGAGTCTATGTTGGTCTTTCATCATGGCCATTCAGAGCCCAATAGTAACAACCTTTATAAGCACTCTTAGATCTTTAAATAGCAATAAATTTGCATGCATTTTAAAATTTTCCAGAGCGATGAGCAGCAAACATATCCAATGACCTATCATCTGCTTCTGAGATGTTAATCTAATATCCTTCTCTTCATTAAGCTATGCTTAGCTATTTAAATCCTGTCTTCTGCCTGCAGAGACTTATTGTATTGTTTTATTAACCTGTTTAAACATGGCTGCTAAAATGTATTTTAAATAATTACTCTGATTAAGCCTGAGGTAAAAGTTTTTTCTTGTCTACTTTTCAGTCTGATTGACCTTTCCTCAGTGGAGTAAGGCTTTGCATGGCCAACAGATTGTCCCCTAGCCTCTATTATTGTGCTATGGAGCGGGAGGACAGACAGGAAATGGATAATGTGGATGAGTTTGCCCCTGCTGCTAAAACGCAGCCCCTAGAACATGATTAATGGCCCTCAGCTCACTTTCTCTCGCCTTCTGTCTCTGTCAGGAGTCAAGTGGTCTGCAAACAATAATGAACAGTCCGACTCGGATCTTACTCCATTGAAACTGGTCTATCACACAAGTGCACACAAATAAAATTTATGTTTCAGCTTTATGTCTGTTATAAACAGTTATAAGGTGTCATATATTGTAGCCTTAAAAATTAATAAACAATCGACATACAGACTTCACCATGGAAGAAAATCATGGACGGCAGTTTGTTTCTTAGCTGGTACAGCTTCAGCGGATCCTTAAAATCTGTATAAAACCATGTTAATGCTGTCTAATGTAAGTGATTCCCTTTTACTAAACAATTTTTAAGTGCTACCCTGACAGCTATGATTAGAGCATTGAAATGTCTTTTGTGTAGCCCACAGGGCCACGTTGTTGTGCTGTCTCACTCTCCGTGGTATTTATTCAATTAATTTACTTAGCTTTTCTCTTTTAAGCTAACTTCAGACTGAAGATTCGGATTTAATCTTACGTACGGTATAAGTGGTACAATTAGGCATTAGTTAACATATTGTCACAGTGAACACTTTTAGACAAGGACCTGTGAAAGGGCTAAAAGTCTCTCTCACACACATACACACACAGTAGGTTCAGTGGGGAAGACTTGTGACTTTATTTAGTAGCACTATTTCTCTCATTCTTCCCCTGAGTCCATCACTTCACACTGTCACATCCTTTTCTGACTGGAACTCAGGAAGTGCCATGGCCAATCAGCTCCAAAACTCCTGCAGGATTCCCTTTGCTTTTACTGAGTCTTTTACCCTGTACACACACAAACACCTGACCTTTTACTTATAGGGATATATCCCTATCATATATATATATTATATTTGTGCAAATGTGCAAATAGATTCATGTATGAAGCATTAAATTACTCTTTGGAAATAAGATCTATCTTATTTATTTCTTGGGAAGCTTTCTTTTTTAGGTTAGTAAAAAACTTAGTTGCACTGTGTAGCAATGGACCAGTGTGATTGTATAAGACCTATTAGTCTCCCACACTGCTGGGCATTGTGTATATGACAATGGCCTGCTTGACAGAACTGTCACATTCATTGTGTCATTTTGGGATTGGGGGGGGGGGAGGCAAAGGAGGAAGAGGTTCTCCTACTCATGAGAGTCCACTTTATCTCAGTAATTGGCTCAGTAACGGGGGGAACATTGTTTGTGTGCTTGATAGCGAGAACAGGATCCACACACACACATACAGTAGCATTTCCTTACACCCAGGAAAAAAAAAGGCCTGTAGGCGGTTTTCCTTAACCCACCTCGTTACTGTTATGTTTGAGCAGCCGGGGGAGGAAAGCAACTCTTCATTTTGACCTAATTGAGGCATGTATTGCATTGCTTTCTCAAACTTACCATGCTATGAGGATGTGTGAGAAATGTGGAAATGAACCTTATAGGCATTACAGTAAGTGCTATGTGCTAATTTTACTAAACCAGCATTACATGTAAATGCCATGAATATTTATGCTTGTTAGGATGTATTTGCAGTCATGCATGTGCAAGGAGTGGTGTGTAGGACAAGTGTAATTGTATGTTGAAGCTTGGCTTTTGCTCCCCCCCCCCTTTTTTTTTTTTTTGTTTTGGAGGCTAACCATGTGTTTGCTGTGTATAAGCAGCAGATAACCAGAGCATGCATGAAAGTAGACATTGGCTTTAAAATAAATGCACCTTTGAAACTTCTTTTACCTTTAGGACCCAGACTTCTGAGACATTTATTTATCCATTAAAACATCATCACAACAGCATGCACCACTGAGAGCAAACTAAACTATCTAGTTTCTTCTTTAAACTGTAACAATGGAAGAGGAGAGAAAGGTGCTGATGGCTTGAGGCATTGCATATTTCTTTTCTGATTTCTTTTTTTTTGTATACTTGGCAAATATGTTTGACAGAGATTTGCAGATTATTGTTGTCAGCTCTGGAAGGGACAAATAGCAGTGACTTGATGGGATTAGTCCTACATCATGTTAGAACATCCGCCCGTGTGGAACAAAAACCCAATTAACATCTGTGTCGAAACACTATTTTAATTAGCCACATTATTCCATCTACAGCTTTTATACATGCACAGATGGCATTCTCTGGACCTCTTGTGTGAACGTGTCTACGTTGCCCAACCTGCAGGTTAAAACAAATGCTTAATAATAGCTCAAAATTTACTATGTATATCATTTTTTCTTCAGTTTCCGGTAATTTAATTCATTACGAGCAGGTGCATGAAAGATGAAATCAAATAAAAAATAAATAAGCGGTGTGGTGTTGCAGCAGGTAGCTTTGGCACTTCAAAGCTCAAGGGTTCCTAGTTTGATCCTGAGCTCTGTGTAGAATTTCTGTTTCTGTTCTAACACCTCTCCACTGTGCATGGCAGTAGGTAAATCGGCTACACTAAATTGCACATAACTAAATCGCAGTTACTGATAAATGAATAAGTGAATGAATGAATGGATGATTTTTTTATTAAACTTGTGCATGAACCTTGTATACCTTTTGTGGTTTGGCTGTAGGGTCAAGTTTTTCCTTTGTATGTTTCTCCATGCTCTCAATTTTAAAATCCCTGATAATTTTCTATGCTCTTTACCTTTTGGCCATGCTGAGGTGAAAAGCTGGTTAAGGTGTGGAGCGTTATCATGATTGAAAGCAGCAGTAGCGGCGCACTGGATGCAGCGAGGGCAGATGCAACTAATTCCCTCTTAAATCCATCCCTAATCCTTTTGTCTCCACATGTCACCAGGCTGGTACCACCCCTATGAAACATGCTGTCGTCACTACATTTTACTGTACTCTAGTTAAAGGGTGGGGTACTACATGTGGGTTATGTTAGGACAGAGGTTCTGAGTTTTGCTGTGTTGAGAATCAAAGCAGTTTTCAGAATCTGAGAGAATGAAATTTTCTGTGCTGTCTCACTCCACTGGGCTCCAGCAGTGGTCTGTTGGGGTGGAGGGAAAAAAAGTGGGGGTGGAAGTGAGGGAGCAGTGTGTGGAGGGTTGGGGTGGGGGGCAAAGAGTACCATGGCTGCTAGAATCTCTCGAGAACGTGTCAGTCTGTGGCAGTGGTCAGTGGCATGGAACAGATTGCCCTCCTAAACCAGGCAAAAAAAAAAAAAAAGAAACACCCACACACATTCACACCCTAACAATTACAGCTTCTCCGGTGCGGTTTCTAGGCTGTTCAGAGGGCCTGGAGTCATGCAGTCGTGTCTGAGCGATACTGTACTGGTCACTTTCCCCACAGCATAAAGAGAAACTGTTAAAGTAACAACATCAGAATTCTCCCTTCACTCTCAAATGTTCCCAGGCGTTTGCTGCAGTTGTTGTCAGCCAACTGTCATAAAATGTGCAACAGTTCAAGAAATGACATATACACAACCCCTGCATTCATTTTACAGGCGAATTGTTTTTCCCAGCGTGTTGCCAAATTCCCAAAAGTAACACATCATCATATCTTAGACTGAAATGTAAAAAAAGACCTATTGGTAGAAAGTATCTGAGCTTTCTACACCAATTTATCCCATGCTGTTCAATGCATGTTTGCTCTGTACTTTCAAGTACACACACACACACACACACACACAGATTTGTTTTTATAATCCTTTTTGGCAGAAATGTCCAAACAAGTGAAACTCTAGTTATAGTACCATATCATTGTGGTTGTTCCGAATGTGCTTGATTTTTTTTTTTTCATGCTAATGTAGCTGAAGAATTTAAGCAAAGTAATTGCTCATCGGATTTCAGGCTGAATGTGTGCAGATGTCTGTGGATGTTAAAATAATAAAAAACTAATTTTGTTTTGTAAAAGATGAGCTTGTACTTGTAATTGGTTTAAGGCTGAATAATTTGTGGCTGCAAAATGAGTGGGAATGATACAGAAGCACAGAATGACATGTCTTTTGTGAAGTTCTTTATGTTTATGAAGTTATAAGCTATTGTTTTCTACATATCTCTATGTTAGGGATACTGTATTAGAGTTTCTTCTCAGCAGCAGCAGCAGCCTTATAGTTTTTACCTGCTGAGCTTAACATTCAGCGCATAACGTTCACTTAAATCCCCCTCATACAGTACAAAGGGTTCAATTATGAATTACGCGCACAAGCTTTAAACTGTTGAAACAGTGTGTGTGTGTGTGTGTGTGTGTGTGTGTGTGTAACTGTATAGAAACTATTAGATAATAAATGTTAATGACATTTCTAAACATCCTGCATAGATGCAAACTCATTGCATTGGACTTGTAATATACGACTGGAAATGTTTTCTGTTCATGAACTCTTTCCTGCACTGTAGTTTAGACTCTGCTGAGGTGTGTATCTTTTGTGTACAGCCTGGAGCTGAAGAGCTTGACGGTTCATTACAGAACTCTGAGAACGTCTTTATTTTTGGATGCTGTGTTGGAGGATAGGGATTGCGTGAGCTGCCAGCAAGCAGCAAGGGGCGGACACGGGGAGCTAAAGTGGAGCTTTTCTCAGCGCTGCCATCATGTTTTTAGGGGCCACCTGCCCTAAGGGTGCTGAGGCTTGAAGCACTCTGAAGAATGTCGATGTTGGTCAGGGGATTGAAGAGACCGTTTTTGTCTCTGATGAGTAGAATGCTGCTGAACGAAGAACTTTTAAGTTAATTTCCCATTATATTTGCAGTGAAGATACAGGAAAGATACAGATTTACACTATGGAAAAAAATGTTTTGGTAAGTTATTAGATTTCATAATATGGCTGGTTCTGTATTGTTCTCTGTGATGCACTACGATCATATCTCCCCCCAACAATAACTAACTAGTTAAAGGGAAATGAGTTGCTCTGTTGTAATCTCACAGTGCACTGAGTGCATCAAAGCTGTGTGAATGGTGATGCTTCCTCCAACTTTCTATGCATTTCTGCTTCTAGAGTAGAAAGTATTGAAATATTTGGTGACTTACTTTTTCTTTTGTGTGTGCTCTTCATATAGCATTTTGTTATCTTTGTATTTTGTTCACCAGCCTGTTCACAAAAAAATGGATGGTGTTATCATGCTAGCTTAAACCCAAACCAGAAGATAAAAAGACACAGATCAATTGAGCAGGGCGTGACTCATGCACTCTTGCCAGATATTGCTGAATTTCAAATACCTCCTGTTAGTCACTAGCTGGTTGTGAAGTGTTCTCTGGCCCTGCACCTTTGCAAATAGGTTACATTACAAACTACACACAGATAAAGATAAATTGGCTGATGTTCATGTTGTGTAGTAGTTCATTGCATTTACTATTGGTATAATCTATTAAATAGTTTCTACAGCCATTTGCTCGATTTCAGGGATCATATAAAGCTCTATCACATTAAATCTCTTTAAATTGCTTAAACTGTAAAAATTGCTGCATTATTATTGTTTAGGATCTCTGTTGCAATTTAAACACAGTCAGTACATACTGTGGTACTATAGTATTACTACAAAGCTGTCAACAGACAGAGACAAAGAATGATGTAGTGTATAGATCATACAGAAATTATGGTGGTAAATGAAATAGATGACTTTTCTGCACACTAAGGCTGCCACAGTTTTCCTGTGTCACAAACTTCTTCATCCACCAGCTAAAATAACAGGAGAGATATATAGGGAGAGAGAAAGAGTGTATGCTTGAGTGCATTTCCTTCCTTAGCTGAAAAGTAGTCATGAATTTGCTGCCAGAAAGAACAAGTTCATTTAGATTTTCTTTAAGGACTTTGCCAATACTTTGCATATTTCAAATCAAGTAGAAAAACGTAATGTCTAATGACATTTCATTAATTACTTGGCTTAACATGGATATCTAACATGGATAAATTGTCCAATTGTTAAAAAAGTGTTATACACTGTAAAACAAATCAACTAAATTTGATGTTTCTTTTTCAGAATCTTATCCAGTCAAGTGGAAGTTCTGAGCCGAATCCCAGTTTCAGGAAGCAGTGGACAACATCCAGGTTACACAGCAAAAAGTTTTGAACCTGGTAGGCATTTATTTTTTAATTTCTAGAATAGCAGTCATTTTTAGTTTGTTCAGATTGTTTGCAACCACCAAACACCAATTATGAGCAACACCCCTCTCAGAAGTCAAGAGAGATTATAATTGAGGATTTTAATATATATATATATATATATATATATATATATATATATATATATATATATATATATATATATATATAAACATGATTAATATAATTAATACAGTAAGAGTGAGCATGAAAGTAGGACTCCCCATTTGCAATATTATTTTTGCATGACTGCACAACAGGAACTCACTAGGAGAAATTTAGCCACAAGCAGTAGGGGGTCCTGAGGACTACTTAGGGTCGGAAGACTGATTTGGTTTTCAAATCGAAAGTCGTTCTTCAGTTTTAGGGAGCCTCCTGGAATCATTTCAAGGGGTCCCCAAATCCCAGTTCTGTAATTTTTGGAATTGGTTGCGATTTAATTTTTTCTTCTCCCAATTCTAAATCAGTTTAACGTCTATTATCGATTCTGGGCTACACTTGCTCTTTTCACCCTGGGAGTGTGCATGATCCGCAAGGAAGCAATCGCCAAGGAGGATATGGTTGCTCATTCAGAGGCAGAGGAATATGTGTACGGGTGAAGCCATTCATAAGTACACTTGAGACATTTAACTAAGCCTGTGCCATGCTGAATTAAGTGCAAACATGACAAAAAAATTGCCTTCACTTTTGTCTGGAAAGTCTGATTTTACACAGCCTGGCTAAACCTAACAAACAAAAAAAGTTGCTGTTTCAGAAGGGTCAAATTATTGGTCTGCATCAAGCAAAGAAAGCAACTAATGAGTTTTGAAATTGGTTATGAACCTCTAACACATTATTAAAACCTAGAAAGTTAGTCCCGAAGTATCAGCTTTGTGGAAGAAATGTTGTCAGAAAAAGTCATGAATGGAGATAATTTTTTTACAGGCACTGTACTCTAATGTTCACTGTTAATGTTCAATGTTAATAATCAGATTGTGATATAATTGTAGTTAGGTTGCAACAATGCTAACTAAAATATCAGTACAATGTGTTTTTAGAAAAGGTACGATGATGTTGATAGACATCAATGTTTTAAGGACAACCTCACAACAGAAGATCAGCATTTATTTATATTATTTATGCTGCTTAACATCTACTTACTCACTCACTTATCATCTATACCGCTTTATCCTGTATTCAGTGTCATGTTTGGCCTGGAGACTATCCCAGGAGACTTAGGGCACAAGGAGGGGTACACCTTGGAAATGGTGCCAATCCATCGCAGGGTACACACACATACACACACACTACAGGATTACAAATTTGGATATGCCAGTCAGCCTAATATGCATGTCTTTGGACTGTGAGGAAAACCGGAGTACCCGTAGGAAACCCACCAAGCATAAGGAGAACATGCAAACAGAGACAAGAATCGAGCCTGGCCAGGAATCAAACCCGGTCCCTGGAGGTGCAAGGCGACAGCGCTAACCACTACACCACCGTGCCACTACTTAACATCAAATCACTGAATAATACTGCTCATGATTTAGGCATGTCTTACTTGGGTTGCTTTAGTTGGTCAGGTCTAGGCTCAGCAATGTTACATGGCAATACTGTCAAGTCACCTGATTACTTGAACGTCTGGAAGTTATCACATCAACAAAAAAAAATTTCCGCTTTCCTGATGGCACAGATATATTCCAGGACTCAAACTTTAAAACACACTAATTGAACACGGCATTGTGGGTCATAATCAAAAAGGTGGTCAAACAAAATCTGCGACTTTCTTTTAGCCAGGCAGTGTATGTATAACATTTATATTCTAGGCAGGCTATACAGTTTTATACTGTATATGCGTGCTAAAAACGCCTTGACAAAAATAATTATGTTATTATGCTGACTCCAGAAATCAGTATTCCTTCAGGCTTATAAAGTTTGCTGAGTGAGGTGGGTATGTTTTAACTGCTAAGCACTGGTATATTGTTTTAAGAGAACATTTGTGGACAATGCATGAAAGTTGAATTTTGGATACATGATATCTGTGAAGGCATTTTTATTTTTCTTAAGGAGGGAGAGATGAGGACGGTGACAAAATCATTATGATGCTGGTCAAGTGTTTGTGTCTGGTGGTTCAGAGCCATGCTTGGTTGCTTGGCACGGTAGGGCAGCCCAATGGCCATTAAGGCAGCAAGTGTTGGGGGTCAAAGCCTGTGGAGGGCACTGGTAACCCCCCCACATGGGAGCATATGTCAGGCTGCACTCCAATGACTACCCTAGGCAGGTGGTCTATGGGGGACAGCGGGCTGGAAGACCAGGACAAATCGGCACACAGAGGCTCATTTCCCAAGCGCAGCATGAGGGACAGCATAGGAACTCAATGAAAAGGGAAAAAAATACAAAAGCGAAAGGCTCTCAAGGGCACTATAGTATAAGTGATGATTTAGATGTTTGTATCATGCACATACTCTATGGGTGTTTTGGTGTTTTGGTGGCTTCTCCGAACAAAGTATAATTCACAGAAAAGGCTGAGGGCTACAAGCTACAGAATATTCGTATTTAAGAAGACATTATCATGCACAAGCACAATAACATTACCACAAACATAAAACCCTAGGCTTAACAGATACTTATGTAAGGTTTATCCTTATTTGTGGATTATGATATTTGCCATAGGGAGTGCTTATTCTGTTCATGTAGCCGCTTTTGGTATAATACTAATTCATGGACTCTAAATTTGCCTTTCTCCCTTTCTCCTCCCCCTGGACATGGATTATTTAAGCTTCCGGGCAATGGTACTTATCAACAGATATATAAGCACATGTATTAACATTTCGCCCTTATTAATTTTTCTTTTTGTTTCTATTTGATTCGATTGTTGCTAATTGAAGCAGAATTCTTTGTGTGATTTATTAGTAAAGTTTGGTAATATATTTCACTGCAGGAGACTGGTGTAGATATGTAGAGAAACCACCGTACTTCATCTTTGTTTCGTTCACATGTGTGACTGCTTTTGTTATCTATTTCAACACAGAAGAAAACAGTTTTACTTGTGATAGTAAGGATGGATAAGCTTGGGAATGGGTGGTGGGGCAGTAATGGAGGGTTGAGTTGTAGCAAAAACTGCTGAATGGAAAGGCATTTTGTATGGATGCCTGTTCTATGTGTGTGTGAAATTAGTTTTCACACAACCTTGCCAAAAGATGACACATGCCCTCTATACATCAGTAGTCAGCCTGACACCTATTCATTTCCCCTAGACCTGTCGGCATGTTTTTAAAAGCCGTTAAAGTGGCATCCATCAAAACAGGGAAATTCAGCATAGAGTGGCCATTTTAAGAGTAGCCACCCTCTAAGATATATCTGTGGCTAAAACATTGTAGTTGCTAGAAAACCATTTCTGAATGAAGTGACCAATTCCCGATGAGACTGTAATGTGTCACGCAATCGTAAAGAAAAATGTTTGTTTTGCTTTCCCCCATTGTTGACCCTGTACAGTGTATGCGAGAGCTATCTGTTAAATTCTGGTGTTCCGAAAGGACACGAAGAAAGACTCAGGAGGCAGGAGCAAGTTTAGCTGAGCTCTGGGTCCATGGCTCTCGCCTTCTGTTTGCATGCTAAGCCGTATCACTCTCTCTCTCACTAGTTGCGGGAGTCTGTGTAAGCAACAAAGAGACATAAGTAAGAAAGCTGGCAGTAATGGGACACAGGTGAGCATCATTATGCATTACCTGTTGGTTCAACTTTCCTTTTTTCTGAGATGATGCTCCCACATTTTCACTCGCCACCGTCAATCTTACTCTGTTTGGTCTAAAATCTTTGGACCATCTTTTGTGGACCACACATTTGCCGTTTATTATTATATTATGACACACATCAACCATTATTTCCATCCAGAGTTGCATTCATGTTTGGCTGCCACATACTGTACAGTACTGTGGGATGTAGACGTGCCCAACTGAAGCAACCCCAGAAATACATACTGTAGCAATGTGCATTGTTTCATGCTCTTCCCTTCTTACCCTGATTGTCTGGAAACGGGTCATTCTGGACTCATCAGACCACATGTCCTTTTTCCAATAATCCAAAGTCTACTCTTTAAGTGGTTTTCTTATGGGCCAACATATTCTTTAGTCCCAATCCTGTGAATTCTCTTCACATTGTCCGTGTAAAAATGCTCTCACTTTTATAATTAAACATACTGTAGCTGTCATTTAAATGTTGATTATACTTTAAGGTGCAACTTCATCCAGTGTTCAAGTAATCTCTGATCATGGTCATTCATGATTAAGTTTTTTACCACAGGAACTTGAACTTGATGGAACAGCACTATCCTTTCAGGTTTTAATAATGTGTTGGACAGGTCCTTACCCAGTTTCAGCAACCTCTTTAGTTGATTTCTTTGCTTAATACAGGGGATTAATTTTAACCCTTCTGAAATAGAGTAACATCATTTCCAGTGGGATATGTCTTTTGACACTTAAGTTGCTTAAGTAATTAGAAACTACTTACATAACTCACAAAACGTAATCATTTAAGGTCAAAAAATGTTTTCCATCTAAAACATATTAATCACTGCAGTGGTTATCCAATCTAATACTATTAAGCAACTTTTATTTTGGCCGATCAGAGTATTTGATTTATGATAATTTTGTCATTTTGCATTTGAATGTGTGGCATAAAGCCTGACAATTGTTGTGCACAGTAGTTTCTTTTAATTGTGTAAAGCTGCTTTGCGACAATGACAATTGTTAAAAGAGCTATACAAATAAAATTGAATTGACTTAGGTTCAGTCTGACATTGTGACTGCAACACAGTAAGCTATTTGAGTTTGCATGTTTGCATCTCTAGGCATTGTGTTTGTTCAATGTGCCATCTAGTGCACAAAACACATGATCCCTTCTTTTAAAAAAAGCAGTATATTTTATATTCCTTTTGTCTATGGTGGTGTGTCCTTGAGGGGGATTCTATGGCATATACTTTCAGTTTGTCAATAATAATAGTTTATTCACACACACACACACACGTTTTTTTTTTTTTTTTTTTTTTACCTGAGCTCAGTTGGCATCCTTTTGAGACATGCACGTCGAGCGGTACAGACAGAAACACAATGCGCTGCTGTGTGTGTTTGTGTGTTAGTTACATCTTCCACATGATGTCTGTGCAGGTCAGTGGCTAAAAGCCATGTGTTCATGCGTTAGCAGCAATTAAACCCTGTGTGTCTGAAGTTGTGTGGCAAAAAGCATAGTGTAGAAACTGCTCATGACTTTCTGGTACCCATGAAGCCACATTCCTTGTCAGCTGCTGCCAAGTAGATCCTCTTCAGCATATTCCTCTATTTAAATGTCCACACCGAACAGATATAACTAGCAGCCTCATACTCACACTAATACACACATGCCCATAAAGATGAGGCCCACTCACTCAGTATGGCTCGCAGCAACAGCCTGTTCTGCTGGCAGCCCAACTGCTGACGCTGTCACCTGTCTTCGTGGATGAAGGTGATTGTGTTAGCACAGTCGTGCGGGGAAGCTGGCATTCCTCTGCCACATTTGTCCTCATAGAGAGGTTGTGGACTGGAGTAGAGGAAGTGTTGACTGCATTTTCACTGTTTCATTTAAAAAAAAAACTCCTTCTGTGTGGATTAGTAGCCAAAGCCATCGATTTAACTGTGACCCAGCTCGGCAATCCATGGAGGTGGCATGAAGTTAATTTAAAACAAATTTGTGAGCTTCGTAATGTGAGCTCAAGATTCTTCTTCCCATTTACTGTTAACCTACATAGCCTTGTAATATTGTTCATCATTACCGTGGTGCTACTGTACATGCAGAACATAGTTTGAGCAAACAAGTGCGTATTTTCTGTGAATTTTTCTTAATTATGTTTTGGAAGATAATCACAATCAGCCTACAGTGGCCATTTTTTTTTTATCCTCCTTAATTGTATTCCAAAATTCAAAGCCTCCCAGATGTAGTGTAATAGGGATATGCGCTGCATCTAACAAACCGCCTCAACCCAAACGCTCATTAGGCAAAAATGAAACCCTGGCATTTGGTGCTTCGGTGTTAAGTTGTAAACACATTAAAATTGAATTGCACCTACAGGCTTTAAAGATACATTTTTTATTTGCGATTTGCCATTTTTAGGCTTACTCTCTTATAAGATGAACTTACTTTATTAATTAATTTCTTTTAAAATAAATAAGTATTTAATTGTAAATTAGATGCATTAAATTATTTATTTATTTATTTGAACAAATGCTATATGTAACACCACCCGCACCGCATGAAGAGACATGCTCACCTTGATAATTTTTGTGAATGTGAGTCTCGAATGTAGATCATCTAGTGTGGATTATCTTTATGCTGGAGTCAGCTTGTTTAATTTTTTAGGAGACAATCTGATTGGGAGCAATTAAACCATTGGAAGTTTATGAAGTCACTGTTGTGTGTTTTGGGATCATGTTGTTGCATGGCACTTACCAGATGTTCTGACTAGAGTGTTGTTTGCAGTCCTCATAGCCTCATTTTATGCACCCTTTTACAGCTACAGACCCATGTTTATGAGCACAAGTGTTTATGGCAACAATTTTTATGCGAGTGTTCCAACAAAATACGCAATATGAGTACTGACGTTCTCACTTTTCCACACAGCAGAGACTAATTTAATTGGGCAGAAATATGCCTTTGGCAGGAGCCACACTCAACAAAAAGGCTGTGAGAAAACTGCCTGGTTCCATTTCAATTAAACACAACATGAGATATACCTAAAACTAATATAGATGTCCTGAGTATTGCCTACAGATACTATGAGTTGACAGGGATTTATGCAATGCCATAAGCTGTTGGTTTTATTAAAAATATTTTTTAAAAAGTATAGTTATCTTTAGAAACTTTGTCCTAGGAAAAGACTGTATGAGTATACAGAATTATTGACATCATCCATTCCCATCCTCTTTCACGTTATTGGCAGCCGTGTCCCCTGGGGCTCGTGCCATATGGGCAGCTGTGAGCAGGCAGCAGGAGCAGGGGAATAGACGCCGACTATAGTGCTCTTCGTTGGCACAGGTGGCATGTGGCACAAGCTTAGGCCGACACATCCAAGACGGTGCTGCTTAGTCAGCCCACTTTCTCTCCTGAGGAGTGCAGGGCCCTCACGCAGGGCTTAGGAAGATGGTGCCAGTCCACACCTACCTTCAAACTGGCACCACAGAATGGGGACAGGCTGAATGGCTCATTTCAATAACCAAAAAAAAAAAAAAAAACTGTACCCTGTACAGAGAAATAAAAATATTTGTTAAAAATATTTAAAAATGGTTGTTTATTCATTTAATCAATATGATCTTAGGGAGCATTGGAACCATGACCCATAAACCAAGCCAGGACATGTTTAAAATGCTTGTGTACACATAAACTACAATATTTTGCCCAGACATTGATCCTTTATGCTGAACCTGGCATATGCTTCAGGTAGATACCATTACACAAAAGGACACAGAGTTCTGATAAGGAAGAATGGTACCTCACATTTCTGCTTGTATTCTGCACATTAACAAGCGGCACACTTTGCCAACTTAGTCATCCCTCCTGCAGTGTGCGCTCATGCCATTGCTCGGGGGCAAATTTAGACATCACTTTTTATGTTCCCACTACTCCTTAGACACCTCCACTTATGAACCCTGCATACAAATTCATGGAGGTGTTGTCCTGATTGATGGCAATTAGCATTTGGTAATGATAACAGATGTTTGTGGTGCCAGGAGGCTGATACCTGCTGCCCACTCTGCCATCTGCCATGGGCATCGGGGGCCCTGGCACTGAGGCCGGCTGGCAATAGATAGAAGGGAGGAGATAGAGGGAGGAGAAAAGGAGGGGTGGTACATTGTAGTCCTTCCTTCTATTTGATATAATGCTTGGGTTCACTACAGGGTGTAGTCTGTGTTTGCTGCATCGCCTCATGCTTGGTATACTTGGATAGGACATTTCTGCTCTGCAGGCATGACTTCTTTATTATGTACCCCCTAAGGATTGATTCACTGGTGTGTATGATGGAATTTTTGTAGATGTCTATAAACTACAGGTTTAACACAATGCCAGTATTTGTGCCTTATCTGTTTACCGCTACCCATATTTGTATCTGTTCTTGAAATTGAACTGCAAGTGTCCTACACTGAAAGATGTATTGTTGCTTAAATAAGAAGTCATTCACAAAATGACAAACAAAATATGACAAAGCTTGTTTTTCTTCTCAGTTCTGATGCGTCCTTCAAGCTCCATTTTCTTAGTATATCGTAAAAAAAAAATTTTTTATGAAGATATTCTTTTAGTAATGATGAATTTAGTTAGAATGACCAAAAGGAGAAATATTCTGCCCTCTGTATGCACAGCATGCGGCCTGTGTGGGTTATATGGAGCACCGGCTCTATAAATAAAACCATATTTCTTTCTTATATTTCAGGTCAGTTTGTATATAAATATGGTTTTATTTTGGACCTCAGTAAGGAAAGTGTTTGGAGGCACCCAATGAAAATACCCAGAAAAAAATATACTGTGTCTCCTCTTCTGTTCATTTCAAATAACATTAATATTCGGTTTCATCCTTATTTTTAACATACACACTGTGGACTTGAACTAGAGGTTATTAATAACATCATGCTTTGTGAGATATGAGATGTCCTTTGTGGGTTGGGATTTGTAGTCCATTATATTGGCTTTAGAATTAAACAATAAGTAGTATATGATTCGCAGAACATACTTTTTTATTTAAAGGTATACTTCTCCCCATACATTTAAACTCAGTAAAAGATACAGAAATCAAAACATCTATAGTGATAACTCAATCCATTAACCTTGGTGAAACACCATTCTTTAACAAATATCATAAATATGATTAAAAATAGACATTACAGCCAATATCTATGAACCTAGGCATAGACATGCCTAGGTTCATAGCCTTCAAAATAGGTTGTTAAAGATCATATTATTATACAATATATTTCTGTAATGAAAACAAAAAAGAGAATAACTTTTTATTATTCGATCTTAATGGTCTTTTAAATATATTTAAAGCAATATTTACATAAGCCTGTAGAAAATATGCCATAGGAGCTGGAGGATGAGAAAATCACAAGAGTTTTCCAAATGTAACAAAGAAAAATGAAGCAGTCCAATTATCAACTGTTCTTGATGGTCATTTGATTAGATAGAAACATGTGTGACAACAGAAAAAAAATCCTTATATTATTATCAGATATGCAGTTTTATAATACCGTCCAAACAAAAGCTCGCATTTTCTCTTTCTTGGTTTTTACTCATTGAGATTTTTTTTCAGTATAAAATCAATACTCTACTCTATAACTCATTCTCCCTCAATAAGTCTGTCTTTCACAGTGCACAAGTAAAGGTGACCCCTAGTTCATTCTTTATATATAGATTATATTTAATTGTAGTTCTTCTGTTAATAATGCTATTCAGATTGAGAACAACATATGCAGAACATAAATAATAACTAATAATATACTGTATTCTTTTCAAGGTTTTCATTCTTAAAGAATGCTGTTCACGTATAGTTTGTTTTGCTATCCCAGGAATTAGCAAAGAAACTCTGAGTATTGAGGGTGACTTTAAATTGACTTTGGCTCATTTACATTTTTCTACATAAAATGTAAAATGATTCGGTAAACATGCTTTACTTCAGCTGTCGCTCAAAATGTAATTATTGAACATCATTCTTAGAAAAAAAATAAACAGACCTTGAGCAGAGACATACAGATGAGCCTTGAAAAGGATGATTAATAGTGTTAATAAGACACAGCTGAAATGCGAGCGATGGCACCACAGTTAAATGGATGGAGCCTGTGCCCTAGCACACTTAATACATTGTTGGATATTGCAGAGTATCTATGCAAATGTTGACACTGGGAAATTGAGTCCATGTGGTTGAACGTGGATGCGCGCAGCTCTCCCTCCACCCCATCTGCTGTAAATGTGGTCAATTTCTGAGTGTTGCAGTGTTTTGGTTTGAGGAAGACTACAAGGAGACTAATATGTGCTCCAATTAAGCTTTGCATGCAAAATGTAGGTTGTGAACCGGTTGAAGCTTTCCACAGAAGTCAACAAAAATGATGGTAACCTCTTTGCAGCTCATGGATAATACAGTCAGTTTTGCTTGATTTTGTAAACAGCCATGACTTAAGGGGACAGTCTCCTAGGTGCTTATAGGATCACATTAGAAGTGACTGCCATCTCTAATCTAGGAATTACAGTGAAGTGACACAATATGTCTTGAGCCTTGGTGGAACAAGCAGTGACTAATTTAATCTTGTAACATGAAGATTATTTTTGATTGGAATAGAGTTTGATCTGTTTGTACTTTTAATTTGGCTCTAACCGGCTGACATTTTCACAGTATTTAATAAAAGCGGTACTCAATTCATGGCCAGGTGACAATCTTTTATTTACTAGGTTTGGATAAAACCATTAATTCATGGTAATTAATGAGTGAAGTGTGGAGGGCACGGATAGAGTCGCATCCACTGGGAGGCTTGAGGGAACAGACTCATTCATCTCGATTAGACACACTTAGCTTCTTTCTCCCTAGTGTGGCTTTTCCATTTTAATTTCATCTTGCCACTTCATCCCTTAACACAGTATCCTCCAGTCAACAAAACCCAACCAGTACCTATATGCCTGTAGATCACACACCACTAGAGACCCATATACCTACATGTTGGATATGTTTTCTCGAATGAAACAAGATGGTTGATTTCACTAGCTGATCTCTTGCCTTTTTTAATTTGTTTAGAAATTTTTGGGTGCATGGTTCACATAAAGACTTTCTGCTGACCGTGGTATATACTGTAGATATAGATTAGATTAATTGTATTAATCGGTGCAGATTATATGCAGCTATTTACTGTAGATAGCTCTTGTAACAATAAAAATTGTCATGACTTCACCGTTATCTGCTCAGAACTCTCACTTTCCATAATAGTCTAAAGAAACTCGGGGAACACTCCAAGTTTATGTTCACTCTTCCCCGAGTTCACGCACTCCTTTATTCTGGTTTTCTGATTCTTTGCCTTTGCCTTTGCTACCTTGTTTGCTAATCACCTGACTCAATGCCTGACCCTGTTATTTATTTTGCACCCTTTGTAGAATTTGTTTGCCTGTGCCAGTTGTCATTGCAATTTCTAACCTGCATTTGCATCCATCTTATCTCAGTGTCTCTATCTTTATACAATGCAGCTTCATAGTGAAAAAAAAAAAAGAAAAGCTATAAAAAGAATAAAAATCTACATAGGTATTATTGTACAGTAATAATTTTATAATGTAGTTAAATGTTAAAAAAGATGATTACAATAATATAATTTAAAAAATACTGAATTTATATAAAATATATGCTATGAGACAAGATTTATTCATTACTTCTGGTTAGGGATCTTTCCTACAATTAACAAGGCCACTTTAAATTGCCCTATAAGGAATTGGTTCTTGGTCACTGAACTGAACTGTGATGTCACATGCCCAAACTGACTAAAATGTCCTTACAAATCACTTGGGGCTGCTATGAAGCGTGCAAAACACATGCACAAGAGTCTACAATCTGTCACAATTTACCTACCAACCGTACCAGTACCTACTCTTCATGATTTGCTATGAATTGTCAAGACTTGTCAAGAACTGCTCCTATTTCTTTTAAACCTTGTAAGATTTCCTATGATTTTTTTTTACTCATACACTACATAAACAGCTGTCCATTTTCAGAGCTTCTCTATTCCTGTGCTGTCAGCTTACTTTGTAACAGCAACCTACATTATTAAAACAATCCATCATAATAAAAATATGAACCAGCTGGTTACTTTTAGAATAAGTGTAACCCTACTACAGTGTAATATTTATTAGAGCATATTATATAGTAGTTTTGTGTATGGGGTTGGCTTTATCCATGTGTATATTCATGTGTTTAGCATCTAGTAGAGTATAATGTATTAGAACTGTAGCATAATAAATTAGTAGAGCAATTTAGTTCCACATGAACAATAACAAAGGACCAGAACCCACCTACAAAGTCTAAAAACGACCTACAAACTGCTACAATCCACCTTTAAATAAGGACAAAGCTGCATCAAATTTTGACTGCATTTAAAATTTTTTGAGGTTTTTATTATTATGAGGATGATTATGATTATTTTTAACGCCTACAATTTCTTCAGCAGCATGGCACACCATACCAAACATAATTTCTCCATGATTTTCTATGATCTTAAGATCACAGCAGTTTGAAATCGAAGTTGGGTTTTCATCTAGTGTTAAAACAGAGGCTCTCAAATGTTTTGGAAAATAAGCTACAATGCAAGAATCACTGCAAAAGCAGGAATGGCTTAACTTAATGTTCTAGTTATAATACTAAATATCAGTCTTGGTTTTCTCATGCACTGATCCTTGTTGATAGATTTACATTTACGAAAAGAAATTACATCCACACCCCGCAATCAAAGCAGCAGCAACTCATGACATATAACCAATCAGGTCTAATATATGGCACAGACGGAGAACTGCTCTGTCAGGAGAATTGGCAACCTATGTATTAAAATTCGAGATGTGTGTAAAGTTGGCTCAGGCCATGGCATGTGGTTTAGGGTCTTTATTGAGATTCTGCACAGGTCCAGGGAACAATCTTCAGAGCTGATTTATCTGATGTTTTCTAAACAGTTGACAGCGGGAACAGATTCATCTAGACATTAAAATACATTGGTGGCATCTAGCAGGTTCCAGGAAGAGACCTGATCATTGCAGTGCTACTGGGCCACCATTATCTTTATTAGAACACCAATCACAGATTTCCCTTACAAAGCATTCCCAAACAACATACAGACCATAGAAAAGATCTGCTATTACCTAAAATGGCCCCAGAATTATCAGTTCTAAGAATGCAGTTAGAAATTGTAAAAAGGTGAACTACAGCAAAGGAAAAAAAATGGAATTGGGTTAAGATCCCTCCAATGTATTATTAAAACCAAAAAGCTGAACCGTCAAGTTCACAGAGAAAATGTGGTCAGATAAAAATACATAATCAGAGATCATTAACCACTTGGTGAAGCTGCATCATTAAAGAAAAATAAAGAGCAGAAATCACAGCCATGTTTAATAGTGAAGATAAGAGCACTCGCATAAGCACACACTGTGACAAGAACTCTCAGAATTCTTTCAGAATATTTGGACTGCTCAGCTGTGTAGCCATAAGAATACCCCTTGTTAGTGAGAATAATTAACCAAAAGCATTGGAAAAAGGTCAGTACTGTAGTTTCGATTAATAGTCCAGACTGGCCCTATATCCATAGCAATGGGCGTCAGCGTAAGAAGGAGAGCGCATGTGCATAATGGTCACTGTGCAAGCCTCTGGAGGCAGTGTTATGATCTGGGGTTGGACAGGTTTAGGCTGTGCAATTTCATAGGGGCACTTGATAACCTGAATGTATAGTACTAGTCAAAAGTTTGAACAAACCAGTGAAAAGTTTGAATGAACCAGTCAAACGTTTGGACACAAGTTTGGATTTATTTTCTACATTTTTAGAACAATTCTGGATTTCGTCAAAACTATAAAATAACACATATGGCATCAGGTAATTATGTAATAGCAACAAAAGGCAGTTGTTATTTTAAGACACATAGGTCAGCTGTTCTGAAATAGTTCTTGCAAGAACAATATTGTCAAGTGCATTTGTGAAACCCATCAAGCAACATGATGAAACTGGCTCTCATAAAGACCATCCCAGGAAATCAGGACCAAAATTACCTCTGCTGCAGAGGAGTTCATTTAGAGTTACCAGCCTCAAAAATCACCAATTACCAAATAGCACCTCAGATTAGAGCCGTTATAAAGACTTTAAAAAGCATAAGTAGCAGACACATCTCAATATCAACTCTTTAAAAGAGATTATTGCATATTTTAGGTGCCTTCTATAGGTGCAGTATTGATTTATAATGTAGAAAGAAATAAAAAGCATGAAAGACAATGGAGTTAGAAGATGTGTCCAAACTTTTGACTGGTAGTGTACAGAATGACCAGCTATCTAATCTGTGAGGTTTTTTCTCTGATGGCACAGCATGAGGAATCGTTTTCACACATGAATATTCATCAGATTGCATGGCATACTCTAAATTAAAGGCGCCAAACAAAAAACTAAAGTATGATTAATACATTTATTTATTTATTTATTTTGGGCCAGGCGGTATAAGAGCATTTCTTATGTAAATTTATAGAAACCTGCCAGCAAATGTCAACCATACACTGAAGTTCAAATGATGTGTTACATCCTTTAGACTGACAGGCAAATATTAAATATGAAATTTTTGACCTTACATACTGTACAGCACAGTTTTGTGGTTAACGTGAATTAATGCACTTTTGGATGTACACCAGTTCACTCTCTCTGCAAAGTTGTTATTTTGGTTAGATAAGGCCAGCTTTTACCTAATTCCATAAGGAAAAGTGCAGTGTCAGTTTGAAGCAGGGGAAGGTCTTTTTAATATGAAACCTAATCCAGAAATATCTTGGCAGCGCACACTGGCTGGTCTTTAATGTGTGGTTCAAATCCATGCCGATAGCGCATTAAAGCTCTCCTAGAAATGGCAACTGTCTGCTGTAAGCTCAGCTTTTCTGTTTCAAAGTTTTCACACTACAACAATGACAAAGGGGCATCATATTGTCTTGCAAACACATGTTCCAGGATAGACATCTTATCGCAGCACTCCAGACCCATGTAAACACAAAAGCAGTCTCTTTCCCTTCCTCTCCATCTCTTTCCCCCTGACTCTTTCTCACTCTTCATCCATCGCTGTCACTAATGTGAATCAGAAGCCTCAGCTCAGTTCCGACTCAGTGTTTAGGTGCGTGTGTGTGTGTGTGTGTGTGTGTGTTATAGAAGCTCATTTACTTCCCTCACTTACTCACTTCCCCCTCAATCTGCAGGGCTTTGTTTGTCCAACACTTGTGTGACAGAGCACACTACACATGCCTATTAGGGCATTTGTGCACTATGGGAGATTAAGGCCTCTACATTTCTTTTAAATGAACTCCTCTCACATTCTTCCCACCCACTACACTGGAGTCTGGGTGTGACAATCCCTCTTTCTGCCAGCTTTGACAGACAGTGATGGATTGCAAATCGAGGGAAAGCACTAGCTGTTTCTTTGGCAAAAAATGAAATAAAGTTGCCATTTATTCCATATTGCATTGAATAAAATATATGATAGGCACAACTGTACTCTTACTGTATATACTGAATTTCAGTGGATATGTTTACAACTAAAGTATAGATGCTTTTCTTGATTGGTATGCCAAATATTACACTTGTAAAAAAGCAAAACCAAAAATAACAATTTAAAATTATATATATATATATATATATATATATATATATATATATATATATATATATATATATACATATACACACACAACACTGTCGAATTGCTTTATAATTGTAGAAAAAAAACATGTGAGGGTTTTTCTGATTAAGGGCCCCTTCTCAACTTGCATAACATTAACCCCAACATAACATTAAAACCAATCATAACTTTAACACCACAAACCATTAACAAATTATCACTAATTAGCTATCGTATACCAGTATACTGGTAACAATAGCATGGGCACCCAAAAAACAAACAAAGCCAGTGCACCACAGTCCACTGTGCATGGGGCCCAGCAGGCAAAGAGCCCAAGGCAGCAGACCCAGCCTCCGAACTCCCCAGTTCCCAATCTGATCGAGCACCATGGGATGCACTGGAGATCACACAGACACCACGGCACACAGTACTTCACCACAGGCCGAGAGACACTCAAAACTTTGACTGATGGACTACACTATTTATCTAGGGGATTTAATCATAAATTGTGTAGTAATTACATTTTACAAAGAGCAATTAGAGAGTCAGGTCTAGCTATTTAATCTTTCTCAAAATTCCACCTGATGGCTTGATTTTCATTATCAGTGGGTGGTAATGAGAAGGAGTGTCTGCTCTCTGTCTCTGCATAAAGACAATCAGTCCTCACTGATTTACCTCATTCATAAAATCTACCCAAAATCTGACACTAACTTTCTGTGTGTGTGTGTGTGTGTGTGTGTGTATGTGTGTGTGTGTGTGCGCGCATGTCTATCCTGTGTGGATTTCTTTTTTCTTGTATAATTTATCCATCTCTACATTTTAAGCTACAAGAGGGTAAAATTATTTAAATCATACCTTGCTATTCCTGCCTAGTTTTATCCTCTGACGTGATTCAGAACAAGTAGAGCAATATATGTTTTTACCTACTTAAAGTAAATCAAAAGCACAGTAACTGTAGAAATAGCATGCAATTAAAGTAAAAATTGAGGAACTCAGCCCTTAGTTTATAGTATTTTAGAAGGGATTGTGGTGAATTTGTCTAAACAGATCAAGCACGTTCCTTTATTTTACAGACAGTGAGCATACATTATTCAGTTCTGCCCACACATACAAATATTTATACACCTCTACTGCAGCTTATGCAATAACTATTCATGATTTTGCCTTGAATGCTTAAATTTTAGCTCCATTTATGCAATATACCTGAACCATCAATACCTAACGCAATAAACACTGCAGCACAACTAAAACCCTGTAACTGCAATGCCTTACCATACATTAAAACTCCAATTATGTTTGGATTAAAATGCACTACCATATCCTATTTTGCATGTGTCATTATGCATAAGAATAAATATTGAGAACATTAACCAGTGCAGCATTTGTTTCATGAATATACTTTTGATTGAATGCTTCGTGAACAGTGTAATTCTAGAAACTAGATATACTGTACTGCAATTTAAAAAATTTTTAATTGCTAAATATAATTTTGTATCCAGGGCCTAGGTGTAGGGTGAGAAACTAGTGACTGAAACGTTATGGAAAGGTTCTTTGTTTTGGGTGTAAGATTTTTACACAAATCATTGAGATCTCCCCCCTCTTCTGGTTGCTTATTCCACTGTACATTTCCATGTTTAAACTCACGCTGCAGACGTCAGACTTCAGCTGCACATTGCCTCATGCACTGTAGTGTATCCTATACAATCCAAATGTCCTCACTTACCATTCCTAATGTACTCTCCTGTGCATACATTTATATTCCTGTTAGCTTCATACACTAATGCATCCAGCTATATACCAAAAATTGCATATTTACATGTATACTAGTGCAGTTTAGTATGCTTTTGCTGTATGCTGTAAATTATGTACTCCACATGAATATGGTATTTGTATTTTACTTCTCCTTACTTGCTTTATCCTTTTTAACTGTCCTTTTTGCTCTGCAAATTAATTAAATTAATTAATTTTTTTTCAAAAACTATGAAATAACACATATGGCATTAGGTAATTAAGTACCAACAACAGGTTGTTTTTATTCTTTTTTTTATAATAATGATAAGGCATAAACATTTTAGTTATGGCTAATGGACCTAGTGCATCTTCTTAGTGTCTGTACCTGCTGATATCACATTATGTTTTGTTAAAGTATTGTTTCTCTACTAAAATGATGATAATACGCTACCATGTGAACGTACACCATGTGGCATGCCTGTGCCATCCATCTCTCCACATGGAAACTGCTTTTGATTGTTAATGTGCATGTCTGATTGTGTGCATTAGCGATTTTTCATGAGGGAATGGAGAAGCAAAAGGAGAAATAAGTGCTAACAGTGTTTCTCAGTTGTAGTACAGCAAAGCTGTGTCGGAGCATCCTTCCCTGCTGTGATATTGAGAAGGTGCTATGACAACCGAGATTCATTGAAGGTGATTCCAGAGATATGAGTGTGTGCTGGGTCGTTCTTTACAGTGCAGATTAATTTTAAGGGTTTACTCTGACAGTAAAGGTGACCAGCCATCAGGTGAGGGGAAAAGAGGCTTGCTTAAATGCTGTGAGTGTATTTCCTTAGAGGTTTCTAAAGACAACCAATAGCGTTTTTTCGAAAAATAGTCGGCTTGATGTGGTGTGCTTTCACTTCACCTCATGGCTGATGTACACACTTTCATTGTGTTTGATTCAGTCTGATTGCAGAAGTGAAGGACAGTGTGAGTGTATTGTAGCACAGTTCTTTTTGCCGTTAACTTCTCCACTCTAGGGCTACACTCTAGATTAATCCTTAGGTCTCCCATTCCGTCCTTTTTTACCCCTTAAACTTACAATACAGTAATGGAGCAATTTGGATATTATTTCTTTGTGTGTCTTGGTGAACAGACATCTGTTCATGAAATGAACAGACTTAAACCCTAATTAATAGTTAATTGTAATTAACTTTTTATTTTTCTTTATTGCTTTGTTATAAATAAAGTTTTGCTTAATATATTTCTTAAGCAACACAACAACAGAAAATACAATTATATGCCTCATTTTTCATTTTAATTACCTTGCCGTTATTGATTGTATGGGACATTGGGAGCTTGTATACTGTACATCCTTTCCTTGGGCTAAACAAAAGAAAAGTGTTTGGTCTATTATTTGGAAACAGGATTTGGAAAACTGATTTGGTCAGAAGCCCAAAATAGCATTACCCAACAGTTTTTTAAAATGCAGGTCTGCCTTCCAGGAACTCAAGTTTGACATATCCATGGTGCTGAGTACAAAAATCTTCACCCTGATAGGTCCTGGGTTGAAGTAATGGCCCAGCAGCTAAACCCTGGTCCTTCTAGTTGAAATACTCCTGATGTTTTTGGGTTCCTGCCATGGAAACTTTTCTTATAATAGTTTTTTTGTTCCTGGGGCTTCCAGCGCTTTGTATCTTGTATGAACTCTAAGGTCGTGATGGCCTATTCTTACAGTATCTGCATGAAAGTCTTTGACACATCAATGCCTACATCTAGTAGTGCTCTTGTGTGTACTAGCATGTGGCTGTTTCTTCAAAATATCCAAACATCGCACCTAATGATATGTGTCAGTGTCTGAATTATACATTTTCATTTTCATGGCAGTTTATTTTACTTTCACTGAACCTCCTTTGCTTCCCATGTAAGAAAACAGCAACACACTCCACATGCAAATGTAGAAGCAACTCTTGATGTTTTGGTAGCGCTCTTGTGCATAAATTAGTCATGTAACAGCATACAACAGTCTATGAAGCCAGAAAAGAATATTTCTCATTTTCTTCATTGTACTTTAATTTCTATAATGTTATCCCACTGTACAGGTAAGTATATCTGAAGTAAATAAATATGTTTGGAAATAGTCATTGTTTAATATATAATCTACCGCACTGAACCATATAGTTTCGGAACAATAAAAATGGTTTGAGATAGAGACAAGGCAAAAATAGGAAATTAAATAAATGAAAAAAGAAAGAGCAACGACTGTTGCTCTGTTATTTTAGAAACAGCTACTTAATAGTATGTAAACACAAAGCTGCTATTGCTTACAATATCTCTGTACATTGCCATTACATATGCTTTTCTTAAGTAAATATTAATGAAATATTCGTTTTTTAAACACTATGAGGGGCATTCAAGTCAAACCGGGACTTGTAAAAAAATGTCTTGTGAAATATGCCATAAAACAGATATGCAATAAAACAGATGTTATTTACAGAAAATTTACGATAAAGAGACTCTTAGCCGCAGTAATTTTTTTTTATGTTTTAAAGAAGGCCATGCATCCATGAAAGGCGATCCCAGACGCAATAGTTTGGAGCCCTCTACAGTAACTCCCATGAACATTCAGAGAATGGAACACCTGATACTTGAAAATCAATTTATAACTTGTCGCCAACTTGTGTAAGAGACACATCTGTCTGTGGGAACTGTACTTACAATCATTTAAGAAACCACTTAAAAATTACAGGAACTCAGCTCAGAGTTATTGCCACATCCCTCATATAGTCCTGACCTCGCTCCATGCCATTTGTACATGTTTGGGCCATTAAAGGAGTTCCTGGGAGGCCAGTGTTTCAGAAGTGAAGCAGGCAGTCTGATCATGTCTCCGGGTGTTCTGAGTAAACTTTCTACCTTGATGGTATCAAAGCACTAATGAAACACTGCGTTAAGTGCATTAGTGTAGCAGGGGGTTATATAGATAGAAATAAAGGTAGTTTTTACTCTCATGACTGTGATCTGTTATTCTGCACAATCAAAAATCCTGGTTTAACCTAAACACCCCTCATGGTGTAATGCTAAATAAACACAGCTGCCTTGTTTTCTGATCAGTTTGCTGTTCGCTTTAGGATAATTAAAAACACCCTATCTGACCTATCTGAGAAAAAAGATAAAATAACAAAAGAGAAATCTGTTGGTAAAATGATATTAATTTCATACTTTATACTTTTCCCATATTTGCAATTTATATACTTACTAGTGTGTGTTAAAAATATGTGCAAGTGTCACCCACAAGCCCTACTTCACTAGAGGCAGAGAATACAGCATAAAAAGATAGATAAATTGACAAATGTAACACCTTTCTTCCTTAAAGGGAAACTTGAGGTTCGCATTTCATTAGAGTGACAGGGATACATTGAATCAGCCACTACATATTCAGAGCTTTTCTAAAGCTGAAGTGGAAACCCTACACAATCAGAGACCACTGTGAAATCATTGCATGCTACTGGATATGCAATGTTCGATATGAAAAAACCTAAGATGGGCTCAGAACTACATCCAACCCCAAAATCCTCCAGAGCATAGATTTCCTTTTTTAGTAGAACTAAGCTTCAACTGATGTCGATTAAATGTCTGAAAGAAGACCCAAGCAGGGTGTTCTATCCCATGAGCATTCTCCTGGAGTGAAGCAGCACTAACATCTACATGCTGAAAGGTTTTTGTAAATCTGGAGCAATGAAAACTACACGGAAAAAAAAGCCTTTAACAGCTTTAAAAGCAGATTTACAGCTAGTTAGACCACACAAAGTGAGTGGAGTTAAAGACAATATTTGTGGTAGCTTGAAATCAGATTATTATTATTATTATTATTATTATTATTATCATCATCAAATTGTCTTTTGTTTACAAAACCTCATCCAGAGAAAGAGCTAAGTGTGTAACTTTTGGTTTTATGTGTATGAAAATCTAAGAGCATCTACAGTACTGGATAAAAAAGTAGCCTGAACTGAAGAACCTGTTTGTAAAAGTACCTTATGATTGTGAGACTGAATTTATGCTTTGCAAGATTTAAAGCAGTAGAGGCAGTCTGAAAGCAAGCAGAAACAAGGTTCAAGGTTGGTTTTTAACGGTTGTCTGTAAAAATATCAAGGTAGTCTTCACAATTTTCCACATCATGCCAGGGATGATTCATCGATCACTAAAATGTAGTTGGTGCAATTTTCAAATCAAAAGAAACACCTGTATATTGTGGAAATGTGTCTGGTTTAGAAAAGAGAAATAATGAATGTGCCCTTAGTAGAACTTGCCAGCAACCTTTTAGTTATTCTAGAATTTTACAACAAAGCTTTGAACGTCGTCTATTTAAAAAAATGGACGCAGAATTGAAATCTGATTATTCCTCTATCTGGAACTAGTAAGGAAAGTGAACACAACGGACTACCGCTAGAGATAGCAAGACCATTCTTAACCAAGTTGTCTGTTTACATTTTCATAGTTCAGCATTTGGGAGGAATGAAAGTGTAATCATCATATTTGACATGAGAATTACTATATAATCAAAATAATATTATATTTAAATAACATTAGGAAAAAGTGTCAAAAAAGAGATATTTACAGTATAAATTTTTGAGACTTATTAATTTACTTTTTCGATCTATCAAGTGAGAAAGTTCGCTGTGAATATTTGAAAGAGAACCAAAACAGTCAATACTAATGCTGAGGCCATTTGAATAAGAAGACTTTCATCCTAACACTCTTACAGAGCCAGATACTGAAGAGGCAGGTGGAGCTGGAGAATAGACATCTGGTATAAAACTAAAACTTGTTTATATCACATACACAATACTTCAGTTTCCTACTGTATCAGGGTTCTTGACAATGAAGTCATTTTTAATCAAAATGAGGATTCCTGCAGAGCTGCATTATTTTATTTTTTTTGTGCAGGCTTCCTGCAACCAACCCCTCTTTGTAAAATGTTCAATATATCACAAGCAGAGTGCAAGTAAAACACTCCCTTGGCAGGTTTGAATCCAATCAACACGTGTCCTTTAAAAAGCCAATGAAATGCAGTTAGAATCTGACCAAAAGTCCATAAGTGGCATATTTACAATAAATATCAAATGCAGATTTAAGGCCATGGGGGTGTTATTTACAGGAGGTTAAGGGGATATTCTAAATGGGAAATATGTGGTAAATACAGTATACAGTGGAACCTCAGTTCTCGTTCCCAAGTTCTATTTGTAACCTGATTTGGTCATACACCGATTCAGTTTTTTTTTTTCATATGAATACATGTACTGTAAATAGAATGAATCTATTCTCTGTCACTATGAACTATATTTAACTTTTAATTTATTTTGTTTATATTAAAAAATAGAAACCAAAGTATGAAAAAGTATTAATTATACCAGAATAATAGCATCAAATACAAATATAAAGATGGGTGTGGAGGAAGTCCCCTTTCATAATGACACAGGGTAATTCTCCTTCAGGGGGTTTCTTTTTTTTTTTTTTTTGTTTCTTGGCCTCTGGTTTGATATATATGTATTTTTTATTATTTTTTTTTTTTGATGTGGCACTCTTTTCGCCATACTTTTGTTTGGATGACTCCACTCCACTTTGCACAAAATTCTTTTATCATGTGCATGATTTGCGAGCGCACACTGAGTAAAATATGATGCTGGGCGACGTACTCATGCCGTTGTTTTGCTTATAGCGGAAGCTTGGGTTGATGGTTTCCGGGTCATGTTCCGTGCAGGAGTTCATGACCAGGGACAGGTTTTAGGCAAATTTTTTGCTTATGAACCGATTTATTCATACGAGGGATGTTCGTGAACCAAGGTTCTATTGTATTACAATCAACGTGCAGTGGTGAGGGCAGGTTAGGAAGATAACATTCTGAATAGAATATACATATGTACGTATATTCATGTTTATATACTATAGTTTATACAGAATAGATATATCTGAAATATTCAGTATTGCATAAACAGCATTATAAGTTATGTGTACAGTATTTAGTGCAAGCATGCATAAAGCAGTGTATGATAATCATTGTATAAGTAATCAGTAGTTTGTAAACAGTCACTAGGAAAAAGTTATTTCTCATATCAAGCAGGCCCCCTGGAGCGCCTGCTTGATGGGAGGTGGGTGAAGTCTACAATTAGGATGAGAGGCGTTTTTAATAATGCCATTCGTCCTTGTAGGCAGAGTTTGTTCCTCCATGGTAGGTAGTTGAGTGCTGATGATTCGCTGGGTGGTTTCTCACCACCCGCTCAAGGGCTTTGCAATCTTTTTGGCACTGCGGTTGCCATACCACACTGAGATACAGTTGGTGAAGATGTTCGCAATTGTACAGCAGTAAAGGTTTACAAGTATCTTAAAGCACAGATGGGCTTCTCAAGAAAATGGAGTCACTGTTGTAACTTTTTAACCAGAAAGTAGAAGATCAGAGACAATGTGAGGTACCTGAACACTGTGTCTCCTGAAATAGCAAACAAAGATAATAGAATTCCTTTATCCCGTTTTTTTCTGACATGGAAAGCATCACACTCCAAGGCTTAACAAAGTTTTCTACTTATGTTCTACTAAAAGATAAAAAAGCTAAAAAGATACATACATACGGTGACAAAAAAGGAAAACATTGCCACACCACAGTTCCAGATTCTAGGTTTGATCCTAAGCTCGGGTTACCTGTTAATTTTCTTGCCTGCAGAGTCACCATGACCCTGCTCAGGATAAAACAGTTACTGAACATAAATAATTGGAAAAAATAATAATGACTTTAACAAACGTTTTTTTTTCTATGATGGCTTTTGATTTTGAATACATGTTACATAATTTGTTGCAAGGATTCAGCTTTGTCTACGATTGGTTAGTTTGCCAGTGAGAAATGGCAGTGAATTGTGGAGAGATTGAGCTCTGAGCAAGGTGCTGCCTATGGTGAGTGATGTAAATGTGCATGGGGAGCACCTTAACACTGATGTATGTGCTACAAATATACTAGACGCTGATGTTGTTGTGTTAAGCTGGGATAGTCTGTATGAGATCATTGGGGATAGCCAAGTTAGGTTTTACCACAACTTGTTTAAGATAATATAATATAATATAATATAATATAATATAATATAATATAATATAATATAATATAATATAATATAATATAATATAATATAATATAATGATTTCATAGAAATCCTAAAGCAGGCATTTATAATTTGTTGCTGTCTGTATGTCATGGGAACATATCATCCATGCTTAGTGTTTAAGGGGCGTCCACTTATGCATGAGCACATCACCGTCCAATAAATAGGATATATAATAGTGAAGTACCTTTCGACATAAGCTGCAATATACTGAGACAGAGATACCTCTGTTTTCTGGGCTGAAATGTGCAGTCCTCATCCAACACCCCAGTCTTTCTTTTTAATTACAGATGCCATTTAAAGTTTAGGAACACCCAGAGGGCCAGGGAGCACCTCACTATTTTTAAACATGGGAAGATTGTTACACATTCAGGTTAAAAAAGATTCTCTGCACTTTCCATTTTAGGAGTTTAGGTACGTGTCTGACTTTTAGTCTTTTATTATATCAGATAGCAAAACTACAGCATCTGCTATAAAAGGTTCAAAGGTAAAATGGACTGATGCCAGTAAAAGTGATCTGACCAGCCGTAGAAAATGAATGGCAGGACAGGGGAGATGCCAAAAAGGACCCTTTATCTTTCTCTCTCCTTCTCTCTCTTTCACTTACACCCATATGCATGCACACACACACACACACACACACCCTACAAGCCTAGAAATCACTAGGAATTGCCTTGCCTCAGTGTCAGTATCATCGGTGTTGCACTTTTACTTTATTCACAACTTTACTTAAACCATTCATGGTAATTTGACCAAACCTTCACAGAATTTTGTTTATTAGAAAGCATAGATGTACACAAGCTATTTCATTTTCTAAGAAATAGTTTTTACAATTTTTTAAACAAAACGGGTAAGGTCGGGCAGATTACTTGTGCCTTTCTAGGAAGACTCACATCTATTTATTTTTACTACAGTGCATGAGTAGGGTAATGTACAGTTTAAAAAATACAAATTTGTGGTATCATTTGGTAAATAATGTTTGTACACCATAACCATTGTGATGATAAAAAATAATTTGTTTTCTTAACACCAAAATCGATAGCAACAATCCAAAACATAAAAAGTGATTTTAGCTGTTTAACATATAAAGTGCAATATAATTTTTCATTGAAGCATAAACATGCACATGAACTACAGTACCAGTCAAAAGCTAAAGTCTTTTAGAAAGCATTCCAAATGACAACCTCACAAAGACAGTTGAGACTGCCGCCAAATCACAATGTGGCTACTTTTAAGACTCTAAAATATATATATAAAACATTTTTTGCCTATCTACATAATTACTGTACTGTACATGTGAGATTGCAGGGTTCTGATGCCTTTAGCATTATTCTACAATGTACATAATAGTTGGAAAGAAAAAAAAAGAACTTGAATGAGTAGGTGTCCAAACTTTTGATTGTGTCTTGATTTTTCTATCAGTATATAAAAAGTGTAATAGAGTGTCTCGTGTATAGGTTGGATTAACAATGCGCAATACAATGCAGTGTTTTTATTGTACATGTTTATACTTTGCATTAAGTGGAAACATTTTTAAAGTGCCTTATTAACAGAATTATGTGAGTGAATTGATTAAACTGTAGGGTTTAATAGAATAGATGCTGCAGGGTTGATGTGGCTGGAAAATAACTGTATTATTTAGTCGAATAGTATCTGCCAAATAAGGAATTAAAAAGGAGACCAAAACAGCTCTTCCTTTTTGTGTGTGTGTGTGTGTGTGTTTGTGTGTGTGTGTAAATGACAAAAAGGGAGAAACAAAGCAAGCCTATACATATATCTGCACCGGCTCTTGCTCTGGGCTTGTTCTGCGGTAATAATCAGGAGCTGGTGGCTGTTCTCGACCTGTAATTTCCTTGATCTGTGATGCCTGCACTGCAAGTAATTAGCGTTCTGTTCCATACTGCCTCCCCATAACTCTCCTCTACTGTTGTTAAGTGTCCTTGTTCATACTTACTGTCTATGGATTCCTCCTGCTGAGTGCTCTCAGTAGTCATAGAAAGCAGATTTTGTATGTGTTTAAGTTAATAAAATGCTCATGAGCATCATTAATCTTTATCATTCAGCTTTGGCTCTGTCAGAGTCAAATGTCCTCTCTAATAGTTTATTAAGATATTTATCGACTGACCCTAAACCACAAGCCTAAACTGTTCTTGAGTGCCTACAATGTGATGTATTTTTCCGCCTATTATTATTTCACCTCAATTCTGCCTCAGTCAAAAAACTGTTATGATGTGCAAGCATTTTTTCAAAGCAAGTCCCACTCCAAAAGTTGGTGGCATTATAATCATGTATTGCCAGAACTGTGGAAGCTCTGTTTCTGTATGAGTACTTTTACCTTTCTTTGCCTGAAGGGAGCCTGTGGAGAGTCTCAACTTCTGAATTCTGTTATGGTTCATGGTGGATGATTACATTTCAAATTTGGATTCAGATCTTGTTTCTCAACTTTTATGGACCTTTTACATAAGATTGAGTGTGTCTTGCCTGGCCCCAGTAAAATTGCTACAGGGTGAAGCCAACTCACATATAAAGCAGCACTCGAATATAATGAAGTCAGTACTATTGAAATACAAAATAGAAAAAAAGACAAATTCTATTTGCATTTCCTTTCAGGTTCTATCTTTATCTGTACATCATCTGGACTTTGACCTCAAAAGAAGTGTAACTTAAAGAGTTATGACAAGTTGTGACAGTAATTGATGTCACGCTGACCATCAGGTTAAAACAATTCCCTTTCTATCATAGAAACAACATGATGAAATACCTGTCACACTGTAAACCAACATAAGTGATGGCACTGGGCAGGGGCACAGTTTGCATGCAGGTGAGGTGTTCTCACTAATCTGATTTGACATTTGCATTTGCCGCTCGAGAGGAACAGCATCGACAAGGTTTAGGGAAGAGTTTCAGAAGGCATAGTGTTATGGAAGATTGCTCACAGTAGATAGAAATACTTGGATCTGCATCAGTTTATCAACAGAGTATAATTGGTGCTACGGTTTCACCACATTGACACACTTCTGCTTTCATATTGCTTTAAGATTTTTTCCCTTCTTACATAGAATTGTGTAACACCCACATCATGCAACTTATTACTTGACAAATAATTCAAGGTTAAAGATAAATATCTAAAAAGAAATATGCGGGACGACCTTGGGACAATGTTTGTTTTTGAATGTTGAATGACTGTGACAAAATGACAGACAGTTAACGTTGACTGAATAAATGTTAAAAACACAACCTCAAAACAACAAACTTTTATTTTATTATTTTTTTCTATTTTAAACTCACAACATTTAGCCATATCCATGGTCTTTTAAAGATTTAGAAGTATGATTAGATATTGGAAAGAACACAGAAACTTTCAGCACATAGAGTCTATATCTCAGGTCGCGCATCTCTTAGTGTTGTAATATTACCTTTTAGTTTCATGTTCTTTCAAAAACATTGGCAAGAGGTGCATCTTAGTTCCCAAATAACTGTACTGTAATCTGGTACCAATGCCAATGTTGTCCCAATGTCTGTAACATTGCCAAGTGAATGTCACCAAAACATTTTGACAACCAAAAATTCCTGCTGTGTTTGGTAGTGTTATGTTTTTCAAATTTTAAGTATTGGCAAATATTATGTTGCTCTGTTCTATGCTTCTATGCTGTACATCTCACTCTCACTCATCATCTATACCACTTAACCCTGTATTCAGGGTCACGGGGAGCCTGGAGCCTATCCCAGGAGACTTAGGGCACGAGTTGGGGTACACGCTGGACAGGTTGCCAATCCATCGCAGAGCACACACACATACACACACTCAACTTACACACTTATTAACACAATATGGGCAATTTGAGAACGCCAATTAGCTTGACCTGACTATCTTCGGATTGTAGAAGGAAACCGGAGTACCCGGAGGAAACCCACCAAACACGGGAAAAACATGCAAACTCATACATAGCTGGAAATCAAACCTGGCTGGGAATAAAACCTGCACCCTGGAGGTGCAAGGAGACCTTAGCTATTCTTGGAGCCATACAGTACATTCATTAAGCTACCCTAGCCAGTTACCATGTTTTGATTATAAGATAGTTGTGTTTTTTAGATTGTTCTTCATTGTGGAACAGACTATAACACTGTACAAAGCTGCATTTCTAAAATCAATGGTGCATTTCAAATAGATGGGCCATTTGCATGAGATTTTTCAAATCTTTTTTCTCAAGGGGCTATCAGTGTGTTAGGACATCATTACCAGCATGTCCTCTCAACTTTTAATGATCTCAATTTTTCCATTGTTTCCCCCCAATACTAAGTGCTGAAAGGGGTCTAATTAGTTAAGAAACAAAAAAAAAAACTGAGGTAAGCTGCAGAGAAAGATAAGGACCTGGATTTCTGCTCACAGGAATGTTTTACCTTAAAGAGTTGAATGTTTTAGCTGTTACTTTTCAGATATGATCCAGTAATTATTGTGAACACTTTCATGCTGTAGCATAACACATAAAGAGATACACAGTGAATGTGACTGGACAGGCAATAAAGACCAGCATATGGGTAAGTGTCAACTCCCTCATGTTTTGCACACGTCAGTGTCGACAATGAAATTGTCCTTAATTAGTAAGGCACCAAGAAAAGGTTAGTGTCGTGTATCACTGCACAGGGTATTGAAAGAGTTCTTTTAATTGGTGACTGGAAAGCTTTGACCAGAAAAGTATGAATATGCCTTTAGCACAGGTTTTGATAATGTTATAGAGATGGAAAGAAATATGTCAAGTATAAGTCTTGCACATATCCTTTATGGCTCACACTTTACAATTAATATTAAGTTAATTAAGTTACGGATTTATTCCATATTTGTGTATTCATTGAAATGTTAAAAATTAAATCTCTCTCTCTCTGTCTCTCTGCCTCGCCTTCCAATGTTTATAACATGTATCTGTGTTGGTCTGAAGTCACTACAATTACTGAAGCCTCATCACAGCTTCTTGCAAATAAATTACATCGTGTTAAATTAATGAACTTGCCTATATTACCTTTCTCTCACCTCAAACACTTCAGGAAGGCGTTGATAAGAAGATCAACCCTGTAATCTTGCTTAATCTTGTTCATTATAGTTTGCAAGTTCACTTATTGTTTAAGCTTGCTGTTCACAGGGGCACACAGACCTAACGCTGAGTCTGAATCATGTTTTAGTTAATTGTACTTTGTGTCAGAGGGGTAATTAATATTGATATGGATTACCCAGGCCATATGTACGTCCTTGATTGGTCATTATGGCTCAGAGCATGTTCCTCAGCACCAGATCCTGCCGCTTCCAATGAGAGCAACAGCACAGCCAATAAATGTGCTTGGAGTGTGCTAATGAAACTCATCATTATGAATTTATGCTTTAGAAACTCATAAATCATTGTAGATTGTTTCAATCTACTTGCTCAACCATACACTGGCAAGCTCCAGGCACATCTGAGCTAATATATAACATGCAGAAAATTAATATGGGGGAACGTGAAATTCCCAACAGCATTGTTAACATGTTTGTAACGAAGTGAATGTAATAAGAAAAAAATAAGCTGCGGTGCTGAATAGAAGGTCATCAAAAGAGCAGCAATGGCAAGGCAAGGCTAAGCTAATAAATTTTAGCAACTTTTTAAAAATAAAAGTTGTTTATTGAAGTTATAAGAATGGTTTGTGTGTATGTGTATGATTTATTTCTAAAGTAAAAGTTATCCTGTTCATATAAGAGTACTCAAAGTTGGCTACACCATCATTTAATATGGATTTTCTTTATTTTATTATTATGCCAAATTTGTGTAAATTTGTAACAATTATTTCTTTATTTTTCAATTATTTATTATTATTTAGACGCAATACACCCAAATTTTATGAGAATAATCCAGAGTTCCCCACTGATTAAGCAATAACCCAATGGGCGCAATTTGGCAATTTGTCATAGAAAAACAATCAATTCCAGAGTCGTACAGTATGATGCCATGTTAAAAGTTGAGTATCATCCAATAACAACATGCCCCAAAGTGTTTTATTTCTCTATCAGCACAACAGGTTTTATATTCTTCAACAGCATCTTTTTTTCTGATAGAAATAATAAGAAGGTTGTATTACAAGAAAAAAAGCCTGTTCTTTAGAGTTCTCTTAAGAATTTCTTTTCTCGTTAAAAACATAAATGGTTAAAAAAAGAAGAGGGAAATAAAAACAGCTAGCATGGTGTGTTATCACCTTGAAGTTAATAATTCTATTACAATAGCATGACTTTGGGTGTATTCTTCTCAAACCACCACAACACCTTATTGGTCTAGTTTATGCTTCTTGAGGATTTGAGAGTTAGTACCTGTGAACACTTGCTAAAATAAATAAATAAATAAATAAATAAATAAATAAGCACAAGTAATTACTATTACAAACTGTGGACACCTTAAGATTACTTGCATAAATATTACATAAACATTTTCTATCAGAAAACTTCTTTATGACATTTTTTCAATCTGAGGTTCTGCTCTTTCATTCCTCCTGTTCCCCATTGGACCAAATTGTTGCCCTCATTGCCATTCATTCAGTGTTTAAGCTGTAGCTTGAGCTTGTTATCATGCCTTTGCACTGTTAAATTGCAATACAACCAAGCATGGAATATCAATGGACACAGGTCTTTTATAGCTTTAATACATTTAGATGCAACATTGGATAAAGGCAGATCATGTGGCTATTTTCAGTCATTGCATTATGAGTGAGCTTAATGTACTTTACATGTTAAATGCATATTAACACATACAATTTGTGGAGCTGAGCTGAAAATAGGCCAAGCACCAGAAAAGCAGAAAAGAGAATGGAGACAGAGAATGGACCAAATCAACCCCCTTAATTGGCTTGTTAAGACATGAAAGAGCCGCTTGAGTAGGGTGGCTGCGACGGAAACGGATGAGGCAGGGTTAGTGAAATAATGAAAGGATAGAGGCAAGGAGGGTAAAAAAAAAATCTAAAGTTAAGTTGACCGACAACTTTGTCTAATTTCTTTTTTTCTTTTGGTCAAGTGATTGGGCAGGCAGTGCAGTTGGGAGGGGAATGAGATTGTAGCATGCACCAGGCTCAGCTGATGAAGCCATTCCAGCATTCCCTCTCTAGCACTCAATCACTGTGACACATCGATAGGTGAGGTAGATGGTCATTCTTCAAAATGCAACCAGCCCACCTTGTCCACAGTACTAATCACTCCAATCATTCAGTAAGAAGCTAGGAACTTCCAGCTTCTACAATCTCCACTTCTTCATGTGCTTCCTCTATTTAAATAAAGTGAACTAATTTTAAATAATTTGGATAATATATTTATAACAATGCATTGTGACATATTGTAAGAGATTGATTTTCTGTAAAGGCTGCATTTTGTAGCATGATAAAAAGCTTATTATTTATTTATTTATTTATTTATTATTATTATTTTTTTTAAACCCTTTTAGTAAGGTTAGGTGTCTATTACTAGCACACTATTTAATGAAGCTCAAAAGGCTGGAATAACTGGGACAGCCATCTTTAAATTAATTTGCTAAATTTAAGAAAATGATCCATGCTACATCTGATGCATCTTCTCCTCTCAGTATTACAATACAGTGCTCTCAGTGCAACCCACTAATAATATTAGACTTTGATACCTGCCTTAGCGTTACCTTAAAGAGGTTTTATCTTACATTCTGCTATAAAGTAAAATGCTACTGTTATAAATTCTTTAATTTATTTAGCTTATCATTAATTTTAGCTCTTATGCAGAACCATGCAAACCAAGTGCATTCAAGGTTCACAAATTAAGCTTGTCTACTGTAAAATCTAATTCTGCCTTAGCAAAATTCAGACCACTGTATTCTGTTTCTTTTTGACAGGCTCCATTGGTGAATGTTAGGCATCATGCACGCCTTTGAAGCACCCCACATAACAGGATTCTTTAGCAACACCTCAGTGGGGGGTGGGGAAGGGGGGGCATGTATGTGATGGAGTAGCTTTTGGAAAGCTGCCTCCAGCTATCCACTGCAGTCATCAAACTAAGCCAACCGACCCAATTTGCTGCCAATATCCTGGGCTTGCTGCGAATCACACTCTCCTCCCTCCCTATCTCTCTACCTACAGTTTTTTCATGTCTTTGTACCAGCCTGCCCACTCTCAACTGCATCCACCGCTATCTGTTCACACACAAACACCCTCCTACTTTGAAATACCTTAAACCTCCACCACTCACACATCACATGCAGCTCTGTATGTACACAATAATGGAAGGGAATGGAATAAAGCAGCTTCCTTTACTCAAAAAATAGGCGAACATTTAGGAAACACAAACTTCAGCTCTCAGTTTTAGACTAACAGTTTCAAGTTTAAAAAAACTTTTTCCGAGTTGACCTGTATGGAATAGTACAAATGGTACAAAAGTATCATTAAGACTACTTTTGGTGGCTGTAGCTATTTTTTCTTTTTCATCTCCGGTTATGTGAAATACAGCTAAATAGTTTTTGATCATTAGAGTTCCTACGCATTTTGCATTAGATCAGGTTCCCACCAACCCCCTGCTGGTGAGCACCGCAGAGCTCCACTCCCACCCCAGCCTGCATGGTGAGGATCATTAGCACTGACACAAGCTGCTCCATGACTAATCACCAGTGTGAGAAACAAAACAATACCAATGTCAGTGCTGCTTCTGCATATCTTCTGATTTCACACTACTGCAACAGTGCCTATAATTTTTCTTTAGATGCAGAATATTTAAAGATATGAGCAATTTTTAAAAGCTTTGAGAAAATACTTGATTAGCCAGACGATATAACCATTTTAACAGCCCATGATGTTTAATCCTTTAAAAAATTGTGTATCATACACTGCATGTGTTATATTTCTCATTGTTGCACTTTTTCATTGTCACATATAATCGTATGATGGATTTCCACATATTTATTTTTTATTAACTTTTTTATGATCTACATTAATGTTTCACAAATATAGCATGTGGTGTGTTTATTTTTTTTACCTGATCACATTACTTGTCTAATAGAAATTCCATGGTAAAATGCATCTTCACATATTTTCCACCTGTGTTTACATTACAGTATATTACAGTATAATAATGTAAAAATGTATGTAATTTTTTTCTTATGGGTTATACTGCCCTGAAATTTTGACATGACATCTTATTAACTTAGTTCCAGGCTCATCTTCTCTTTTCTCTTTGAGACATTTCAGGTGTAATATCACTGTCTGAAAACCCTGATCTAACAGAAAACTGGTCTAGACTCGTAAAGATAGAATAGGTTTGAAAATACTGTGGGTTAAACTGATTGTCTTAGAGATTCAATAAGTGGTACATCATTGAGCAATCTCCCTGCTATAGAGCTGTTATTTACTCTTAGACACACAGTCTCTTTCTCTGCCGGTTAAATTAAGAAACAGAGGGACTGCCCTAGACTTTATGAACATAAAACAAGTTAGCTGGTCTTATTTCAAGCCCTCAGTATTGCAGCTGTCAGGAAAAGTGAATCAAAACTTGGCTTGATTGTTTTTTTTTTTTGTTGTTGTTGTTGTTGTTTTTTTGTGACTGCTAGCACAGGGTTGTTTGGCCTTTTTTCACAGTCTGAGCTTTTGGTTGCTCAATTGTAAATAATTCATTTTGCACAGTAATGGTCACAATGACACCAAGCCATAGAATGGATTTTTCTTCCTTTCCGCCTCCATAAAGAAAACACGTTTTATTCTGAAGACTGCTGTTAACAAAAAAAATAAAAAATGTAAAAAGCAATTCACAGTTACTGTAATCAGTTAAAATGTTTTATATCCTTACAGCTTTCAGTTAAATAGATGTTCTTTAAAAAAAAAAAAAAGATTATATGATTTTTCCCAGCTCTGTAATCAGCAGCTAAAATTTCAATAGGTCTAGCTGTAGTAACCAATTAGGAAACTTCTATGCAAGGAAATGGTACTGCTGCCTTCTAATTATTTTCTATTTAAGGCCTATTCACACCATTTTTTTCATGGTAAAAAAGCACACAATAGAGCTCTAAAATGCCTTTATATGAACTGCTTACTGAGACTTGACTGGCCTCCTTTTTTAATTAATTTATTTATTTAAAATTTCCCAAGAAGAACCTAAGATTGAGGGCATGGTTAGCCCTAACCCCAATCGAAATGAGTATTTTGCATCAGGAAGGGCATCCAGTATGAAACCAACTCCCTAATGGGAACAGCCAAAATCTTTTTGTTTTTATGGTTTTTTGTTTTTTTTGTTTTTTTGTAAAAACATAATGAAAAAAAATATTTGATCATAGTGCTTGTTGGTTGTAAACAAATACAACTTCAGATGAACAGCAGCATATAACTTTTTTATGTTATTTTATATATATATTTTTTGGATTTTACCCTGATTTTCTCCCTGATTTTTAGTCGTATAGAATTTCTCCCTGTCACTAGGGGGCTCCCACATCAAGCTTCTATTACCCCTCAGTCAGATGGGCCGCAGACTATCACGTGTTTCCTCCGACCCACATAACGTCACCGACCTCATCTTTTCGAACTGCTTGCTTACGCACCATTGGGGGTGGCATAACACACTCAGAGGACAGCGCTATCCGCTGCTTCTGCTTGCGTGAGCTAACAGACGCCCTTGTCATTAATGTGTGAGCCGAAGTACCTCTCATTCCTCCCCTGTGAGAGAGCTCGGCTAATCAGCTCTCTCTAGACCTCTGGCTGTGAAAGGTTACAGCATCACCCGGGGATCGAACTCGTGATCCCTGGATGATAGGGCGAGCACTTTAACACTGCGCCACTATATCTAAATATTAATATATTATATACCCCCTTACTTCTTTTACAGAGTAAAGGAGACTAAGTTGCAGTCAGGTGCTGCAAATCATAAACCATTGATTAATTGATAATCAGCAGGTATGCGGATCTCTCTAAAAACAGAAGTTTTGGCAATTTGCTGGTCTGCAACATTCGGATGTGTGTTACCACAATGCCAAAGGGGAAAGTAATGGTCTTAGAGAACAATTTTTTAAAATACTTGTATATTTTGTTCTACTTTCTTATACAGTAGTTAAGATATTTATTAATTTATTGCCTCTTTTCTATTTTTCTATTTCTCGTTATTATTTCTTGTTAATTTTTTTTTTTTTAGGTCACGGGTGGTCGTGTAAGCATTTTACTGCATATGGTACTGTGTATGACTGTGTATGTGACAAATAAAATTTGAATTGGAATTGTTATCTGTAAAGGGTTATAAAATTATTTCCAAACTATTTAGAGTTCAAAGTTCTACACTGAGAAAGATTATTCACAAGTGCAAAGCATTCAGAGACTTGCCGGAGAGTGGACATCCCAGCACATCTACCTTCAGGTTAGACTGTACAAAACTGCTTGTAAAAAATGCAAAGAACTAACTGAAGGAGTTACATCTTAGACCCTACATGCCTCACTGAGCATGTTAAATGTTTAAGTCCATGACAGAACAATTAGAAGAAGACTGAACAAGTATTGTTTGTTTGGATTGGTTGCTACGAGCAAGCCTATTCTGTCTAAAAGAAAGATGGAAGCACAGCTGAAGTTTGCAAAGCTGCATCTGAACAAAGCACAAGACTTCTGGAGTGCAGTTATTTGGCCTTAATGCCCAGTGCATCTTTCAAAAAAAAACCAACCACACTTCATACTCACTGGCAACGGGTGATGATTTGAACTTGTTTTGCAGCCACAGGACATGAGCACTTTACAGTCAATAAGTCAACCAGAAAGTTCTCCATATACCAAACTATTCTTGAGGCAAATTTGAGGCCATCTGTTAGACAGCTTAAACTTTGTCATGCAACAGGACAATGATCTAAAGCAAAGCAGTAAATCTACATCACAATAGCTGAAAAACAAAAAGAATGAAGGTTTTGGGTTGGCCTAGTCAAGATTGACCTCAATCCTATGAAATGCTGTGACAGAACCTTAAGAGAGTTGAGCATTAACAATGTTATTAAGAAAAAAGTGCCAAAATTTTTCCACAGTGATGTGAGAGACCGATAAAGTTAAACAAAAAAAGATTATTTCAAGTAACTCAGTTCAGTGGTGGCTCAGTATGTTAAGGCGCTGTGTTATCGATTAGAAGGTCAGCATTTTAAACCCCAGCTCCATACAATTGTCGTTATTGGGCCCTTGAGCGAGGCCCTAAACCCTGTATGCTCCTGGGTGCCATATAATGACTGTGCTCTGACCCCAGCCTACTTAAAAAAAGCTGGGATATGCAAAGAATAAAGAAAGAAGTTCTTTATGGTTATCTGCTAAATTATGTAAATACTGTAAGAGTACAATATGCCAATGCAGTATTATTGGTTTACATACAGTAATAAAAAAAAGGTCAGGATTGATTATGTTTTTACTGTATTATTATTATTATTATTATTATTATTATTATAGTTTGCATTTACTTGCTCTGCAGGGAGAACAAAATGATTGGCATATATTTTAATTATTTGTGAACGTTTCACTTTAAATTACATGAACGGCCGTTGAAGTACTAATAAAGTACAAAATTAGCCTAGATTACAGTGGACTTATCATTAATATTAGCTGAAATAATAGCTGGGTGATTTCTATCAAACATTGTGGTTCCACATTGGCAAAAAGGAAGTACATGGATATTATTTCATAATTTGATATCATAATGTAACTGTTACTGTAAATTAAAAGCCTTTAATAGATTGTGTTGGATTGTGATAGCAATAGATACTTATATGAGTATTTCTTAAAAACTTCTACATTTTAGCTGCAAACTTATAAGAATAATAATTTTAAACAATATTAATAGTTCTTAATGATTCTGCACATAAAGAACAAACTAAAATAAAAACAGAAATGTCCAGTGCACAGCGAGAAGGATGGTAACCTGTAACAGAAGCATAACCAAGTCAAACATGTTTGCTAGAATTTGGTCTTACTCTGGAGGAAAGGATCTGTCAGGCATGAGAGTGGTGCTATTATCATCAATCATCTGTTGAATATTAACTGAGAAGTGTGGAAAAGGCAGACTTTACTATACTTATTAGCATGTGGAGGCATTTGTCTGGCATGCTTTTGGTTCTCTTGTCCCCGTAGAGAGAAGTACTGACTCGTATTTATCCTGTGATTAAATCAGTCTCTATACTGATGGGAATGGACTGTTTCAGAATGACTTCAACCCATATAGAAGTGTGTGACTGTTTACTGGGTGTATTTGGTGAGTATGTTGTAGACACCAGACCTCAACGCACAGCATATTTGCGAGATTGACATGGACAGCTGCTGTAGACTGGCATGTTTTACAGGGCCGTAATATTCCCCTAATAATGAGAAAAATCGCTTAATTAAAATAAAAATTCATCATGTAAACACCTCAGTGGGAACAGTCTGACCAATAAATATTGCACACTTAAACACTCAATCTAATATTTTGTCAGAATAAATATAGTCTTTTCGAATGTTTGCCCCACATGAGGGTAACATTAGGTGATTCGATCATTTTCCAGGAAGGAAGTTTTGTTTATATTTCCAAACGGTGAACTTTGTTAGGAAATCTCCCACTTGTGGTTACTTTGGGTCTCTGGCTGAGAAAGAGGCCCTGGTTGGCTCAAAATGTCATAAAGCTGGAGAAAAATTCATCTGCTTCCTTATTTAATAGCTCCAAATAAATGCTTCACAGAGAGCCAAAAATATACATTCTGATTAACTACCTTGAAAATGCACGTTATCAAATCAGCATCCATATAAACAGCTAAGCTGGAATCTTTAATCAGAATGATTTCAATCTGATTAAAAAAATATTGTCTGTATAACCGCAGCTATTTCTTTCAATCATGATGAAAACTAAGAGGATAACTAGTACAGTTTCAGAGACCTGTGCATTGAAAATGCTTTGTTGGCTTGTGATGGTCCGAAAACTCATCTGTAGTTAAAAAAGGATAATTTAATACAGATTTATTTAAATAGCACTTTATTAAAGGAGGCTGATACTGAAGTAAGTAATCTATGTAGTATTTATAAATCGCGGATGTCATGCATCATTGTGTTGTGTTCATAAAAAAAAACAAAAAAAACAAAGAATGCATTGCACCCTGACTAATTAGTGTGCACACAATTCACAGCACATTGCACTCGTTTTTTTAATGACCACACTTAATGACTCAGCTCCTGGCTCAGGCTTGCTATACAGTTTAAACACTATAACATTTTATCAGGCTACTTCCTATCAAGCTTTATCCTGTTTTTGAAAAGCACAATTTGCAGTCTGCTTTGCTTCGATTGCAATCATTAATCGTGAAATACGTCTAAATCGCTGTCATTTTGTGTGGTCTGTTCATTAGCATGACAGCATGCATTATGTAGTATCATGTTGTATCACATAGTGTCAGATTTTAGTTTCAGAGCATTTTTTATGTGCACAAGTAAATGAGAAATGATGTTGATGCATTGCTATTTTTTATACCTGTCACCATCCAGATGTAGATCTAGATTGTACAGCAGTTCCCAACCCTGCACAGCAAGATTTTTCCGCTCTATCACACCTAAGCTAAGTAATTTGGTAATTAACAAGCCCATCCTGAGTTGAATGTGGATGTGTTAAAGTGGGAAGATTGTTCGATTGCAAATATCAAAAGATGTACAGGTCCATGCTTGAGAACCACTGATCTCTCTCAGTGTTTCTATGATACATATGTGATTGAAGACTAGTTTATAAAAACTAAGACCAGTTTTTGAAAAGCGAGTGGAATGCCTGATTCTTGAAAATCTAAGAATAACTTGCGTGAAAAGATGAATCTGTCTGTGGGAACTGTACACACAGTGATTCACGAATCATGCTAATCTGCAGCAAGTTGAAGGAAACGTTTTTGACATTGAGCCAGTACTAGTGAAACTTTGGGATTAGTGCATTAGTGCATTAGTGTACAGTAGCAGGTAATTATATATAAAATTATGGTAGTTTTTCTCCTATTATTGTTTTTCGTTATTCTCCTCAATCAAACGTCCCGGTTTGACTTGAACATCCCTCATGCAGTTTTATGCAACTGCTTCAGTGGAAAAATGCTGAAATGCACTTAGGAGCATCGGTCTGTTGACATTATATGTCCTCCTCTCCACCTCTGCTGCTGTCATCCTCTTATACATCTGTTCAGTTACTGCAACTTCTGTCACCAAATAAAAAACTCATCCCAACTTCTGTCAGAGCATGAAGAGTTATAGCTAGCAGCATTCAACTCTATCCACATTTTATGCTCTCAGCATGCCATTTTCCATATTTTATTGCTTCTCTTTTCAACGTGCCAGCTTTGGCCACTGCATTCTATATCAGATGACAAGTGTTAATGTCCGGCAAATTCTGAGAGGAACACAAAGTGACTTCCTTAGAGAGGGAGCCTAATGTACAGGTATATAGAATTAAAATTGGCTTGGAGGGTTGTTTTGTAGCATAAAAGCATTCACGGTAGCCAATGCAATGCTCAAATATCACATAGACACATTACATTTATTTAATAAAATGCGACAAAAAATGTTTGGTGTCAAAGATATAAATATTGAACTAAACTCTAACATGGTGTTTATGTTTCCTACATGAGTTTAGGCACCCAAATTAAATAGAACGGTGGGGGAAATCTGATTTCACCCTGAGCCATGACATGCTCTCAGTTTAGAAGATGAATGTGCTCTGTTACAGTCGTATTATTTGGACAGGGTGATAAAGGAGGCTGTGACACTGAGGGCTGAAAGTAAAATATAAGTGAGTCATTTCTGTTTTAAGAAGGAATAGGAGAGAGCGCGGTTGCCTAGTTAGAGTTGGGAAGCTGCCATTACAGCTGAACATTCTGCCAGTTCTCTCATCCATTTTGACTTGTCTGAGGCATTATCCCATTTTCAACACAGAATCATTTAGTGCTTTGGCAGCACGTGTGTCATTAACCTGTGATGAGACCCAGCAGCCGCTCCACTCTAATTCACTGTGTCTGGCTCTGCGGCCCGAGCTGCAGAGCTGCTGCTATTTATCAGACACACCGAGTAGCATCATGCTACAGCCCGCACTCTCTCTGATTATTGTTGACGAGCAGAACACTTGACCTGCAAACGGCAGCACTATGAGAGTAATCTACCTCGACATCTTTGTATCTAATGGCAGAGCAGGATCGATGGCTCTCACACACCCTGTGGGCACAGCAGCAGCCTGATTCTCAACTGCTGCTCCTGGAGAGACACGCTGCTGGACCAGACACACACACACACACACACACACACACACACACACACACACACACACACACACACACACACACTCACACACACACACACACACACACACACACACACACACACACACACACACACACTCACACACACACACACACACACACACACACACACACACACACACACACACACACACACACACACACACACACACACACACTCACACACACACAAACACACACACAGCTTAGTTAAGCAGATATATTCGAACCTTATTATGTTCTTATCCCTAAGGGACTTCTAGTGGCCATGTGCTATTACCAAAAAACAGGGTCAGTATAAATAATTGTTTGCTGTTTGACACCTTTAGTTTAAAAATGAACTTAAGTCTCTTGAACCACTGAAATGGGTATTACTTTTCTATAGCATAAATAAAACATATACTATATACAAGTGATTCATGTTTAGTATTTAATTTATTATATGGACTAAAAATAGTTTTTGCACAGATATTAGAAAGTAGGAAAAAGCTGCAAACTAGAATTTAGCATTAGTGTGGACATATTTGAGACATTTGAGAATTTAATGGTGTTGCACATTGTTTTAATAGTTCAGTTTAGACACTCTGCAAACTCTAAGAGTAGGGGGCATTAACGGGCATCTAGATAGTAACAGAAGCTATTGACAAACTTTAATTCATTCATTCAGTTATTTTATAATATATAAATTTTCAAGCACACACGCCTTTATACACTATAGGTAATTTAAAAAAGCCAATCAACCTATTATGCATGCGTTTGAACTGTGGAAGGAAACCAAAGCCTGAGGAGGTAAATCATCAAGCATGGGGAAACAAGTAACCAGAAACAACACACACCAGAAATAGCAAATTGGTTCTGGGTCGGATCTCAAATTAACAGTTTCGGCTGCTAGTTTGGCCCACATGCCACATCCAATTACGGCCCAAGGTTGGCTCAAATGCTATTTGCTGAAATTCAACCAGTTCAATGCCAGAAAGGGACCAAAACTCAGCCACAACTTTACAATGTCCCCAGAAATCAACCAGATTCCACAAATTCCCCAGAATCCACAGATTGTCAGCCAGACACGAGCCAAACTGTCACCACCGTTACCCCCGAACCCAGCCACAACTTTTCCGAAGGTCCAGAAAACAGCCATAACTGAATCAATATTATGTTAGAATCCCCAAAATTAGACCAAAGTACAGTACAGGACCAGAGGAGAGATTCAAACCACCAACCTTGTATCAACAATGTTAAACACAAAACCACCATACCGCCTGGTTAACAACAATAAATTAATTAAATAATGAATAAATAAATAACTCTGTTATAAAGAAGTCTCTAGTTTTAGTCACAAACAATGACTTCTTTAGCATAATAATTTTGCCCCAGTCTGACGTTTGTTACTGAGGTTTATTGAGGTATGGACAATTATATATATTTTTTTACTTTTGTTATTTCATTATCTCCTGTCTGATATGAGGATCGATGATATCTTTGTATAAAAAAAGAGAAATGTCTCTTGGATGAAACATTTGTTTGCATTAACTTTCTTGTTTTGATTGTGATTTTATGATAGAGGAGAACTAGCTGTTATGTGGGGATTAGCAGTCATCAAATTGGGTAGAAAATTGAAAAAAGAAATAAAAAGAAAACAAGGGTTGGTCATGGGAACCAATGTCAAATTATTCTACCTTGTCTCTAGTCTAAACCTATGATTTGTGCACTAAATCTAATATAGATACAGCTGGAATTGTGATGATACTATCAGTATCCTCCATTTGTCATTTGGTTTTCTGGTTTCCTTTTAGTTTAGCTTTTTGTGGTGTTGTAGCTAAAGATATTTTTGAAAACTTCATTCATAAATAGAGGTTTGTGTCTAGACTGTGCAACCTTATCTGTAACCCAGAGCTGGTGGAAAAGTTTAAACAGGTAAGTCGTCTCAGAAAGAGTGATTTGTCTGTTGCAGAATTAATGTCTAGGCTCATACCCCGAGGGGAGGCAGGTTGGCACCTAAAGGTATTGACATGAGGGACAAATCATTAGATCTGTCCCATCATTACGCATTCATCCATCTGTACCATGTTTCATTTAAGATCATGGTCTCATGTTCAGGTGCCAGAAGTCTCCACTATTGTGTTTAACAGGCAAAGAAAAGACTGTTAAAGTGTTCCGGCGTTATTTCCTCATAAGCAAAATAGACTATTTACTCATTTCTTAGTTTGACATTGGTAAGATACAAGGTACTGTTGGTACATCAAATCATTTAGTTGTAAAAAAAAAGCACCAAAAATACATTTAACTGATTTTGATGAAGCAAAAATGTTTTGCCATTGATGGTTTTGACAGATGTACAATAATAGTGCAGTAACTTATTATATGCAGAGACATAGAATAATGATTAGACAAATCTTTTTCTGTCCCCACTCTGTCTGTTCCTGTGAAAATATTGACAATGGTACGGGAAGAAGAAAATTTAATCTGATTGTCCTTTTGAATTTGTACTGCACTACCCAGTCTATAAACTTAAATTTGTTGTCTTATCATGGTTTGCAAACTGAAAATAATATACTTGTAGAGCTCTTTCCGTTCCAGTACCACCATTATTTATCCTGATTTTAATGATATAGTGTTACTTCTCTACTTCTGGTGTTGTACAAACTCTTGTCCTTCAGACCAACCTTTGCAATCTGCTCTTTATTCAGGTGACTTTTCTCCACAGGCTCATTAAGGCAAGACACAGTCCTCTGCCACTGAGAATGGGACATCTGTCACTTTACATTTAAGTTGAGGATCTTCACTGCACACCCCGCTAAGAGACAAACAATCCATCCTTATTTAACAAACACAATTGCAATTGGATTGGATTTTTGATATTTAGTGAAGAGCATTATTTTTCTCTAGCCTTCTGAAGCCATGAACTGGAATTTGTTTCTCAAATTGTGTGACCTTGTGATTCTAATGAAATTACATCTGATGGGGATTTAGTTTATTCGATTGACCTCTTTGGCTCACTAAGACTACACCTAGCAATTTACTAGTTGCTAAATTTGTAGATGGTGGTTAGTTCTGCATTTTCATTCACTTGCACCAGAGAAATGGCATTTCGCTGTACCTGAAATCTTTTCTGAATGTAAATTTGATTGATGATAACCCCACTGACCAGAAAATGCACTGAATGTATTATTAAAAGCAGCACACCATGACTTGTATGCACCATTTTCATGAAAATGAACTACTACTTTAGTATGGAAGACCAGCTGGCAATATACCGTATTGACTTCTTTCAGGTTTGCCATTCTACTTGCCTTCAAGGTCAAGTTCTGTGCGCTTTTAAAATGCAAAGTCCTATGTTAAATAGATATGAATAATGTGTGAGAGGGAATGAGAAAGTGTCAAGTTGCATGACCAGACAGTTCTCGCTTTTTGCCCTTAATGTGCATGCCAACCCGTAGGATCCCCTAACCTCATGCACTAAAAACCACACTTCTAATCCTGACTGCTCAGGCCTGATGAACCAACTGGGCCTCATACAAAATTCATAAACTTTTTAATGAGTGGGTTATTGGATTTAGGAATTAAGTAGTGAGAACACCTCTGACTACCCACCTTGACCCATGCCCTAAACTTAATTGTTCATTTTTTTTTTTTTTAACTAGCCGTCTGGTGAGGCTTTGCCATTCTTGGATCTGGTACTTCTACAAATAGTCAATATAAATGCTAGCTTTTTGGTCTCTCTCATATTGAAAAAACACAGAGAAAAGGATGAATTACCTAACTATTCTAAGCCAGGTCAGAAGAAACATCAAAAAACATATCCAGTGTCAAGGGAAGAAAATATTAGCGTCTATAAGAGTTTTGTTATCTCCTGGCTTTGCATGGTTTACCCTCTTCATATGTTATTTACTAAGTGCATTTGGTAGTGTGGTGCCAACCCCTTTGTTAATTCTGTCATGGTGAGATTTTAATAGATCATGTCTGAGAGTTCTGAAATTGGCATATCACTTTTTCAAAGCACAGCTTTTACCAGTCTAGCAAGCTGATTCATCCTGTACGAATTGGTCTATGTTTCACAGCTCACTTGGTAAAGGAGTGAGCTTTCTTAAAATCCAAACATTGCCCTATTGGGTTTGTGACTGTGCTCATCATGTTCACCTTGATCGAGTGTCAGGAAATATTATCAGCAGAACCCATCAGCTATGACTCGAAGAACCTATTGGTTGCGTGTGCATTAACAGTACGTACCATTGCTTGCTTAGCATTACAATTATCACATAATAATTCACGGGCATAGAATACACCTAACATCTTCAGATCTCATAATCACAGTGCCATATAACCTTTTTGACACTACATGTATGTACATTTGAGTAATATTTCAGCATTACATCGAATAAACTATGCATTAAATTACACTTCTTAAAGGTTTTCTTGATGATGGCTTCACTTACTTTTAAGTGAGTAACATGACTGATAGTCACAAGTACACATTACTTAGCATCTGTTCTAATGATAAAAAAACATTATCACATATTCTTTTTATTCATTTTTTTACCCATCGGCGGGTACAGAGGTTTTTATAAATAGTTAAAAGGTTAAAGCTAAAAATAAGCTGATCGGCTTTGATGTAACCAATAATATTATTTAAGGTTGAAGCCCACAAACATGTCTGCCTGTCTTTCTGTCCTCAAATGTAGGAAACATAAAGATATCACTAAAAGAGTGATTTCTGAACAATGTACAGACAATGTTCTTTTACTTATATAGATTACAATTAGAAATACTATACAGTAAATATTGCATTTTCAACATGTTTAAACAAAGTGGTATTTTCAAAATGACCTCATCAGTCAGAGTCATAATATGATTGAATATAATGATGATGCAACTTTTGTTGAACAAGTGACTCGTGGAATACTCCAACTTTTTCATAGGAATAAACGTGTTCAGGTAACAGGTTTGAGTGAATGTTGAACTTAAATGCACATTTTTCATTACCTATAATGGATGACTCACATAAAAGCATGGTTCAAGCTAGAGATGTTAAATGGATTCACACATTAATGTGAGCATAATACAATTTTTGAAGGATTTTAGTAATTATATTTCAAGTGTAGTTTTACTGAGTTGGGGCAGGCAAAAATCTGTTTTCTTTTTAGCTGCTGTAGATATGGTTTAATTGATGTTTTAAGTTTGTTTTATTATTTTTGTTGCTGTTGGTGCTTACCACATACTGTAGGTTGTGGGGAAGAACACTTTACCTAGGTTTAAATACACCAGTCAACCATAAAATTAAAACCCTTAACATTAAAACTACCTAGGTTTGGGTTCCCCTTGTGCCACCGGGGCGGCTCTGGCCTCTCATGGTGTGGCTGTGGTGTCTGGCCTCAGGCCGTTGGCAGCGCATCCTTTGGGTGTTGTGGGATGTGGAAGAGGTGTTCAAAATAGGCAAAATTAACATGGCCTTTAGCTTTTTCCAGCACTCTTTTATAAATCATTTTCTTGGAGTTTATAATTACTATGAATTCATGTTTTACCTTGAAAGCAGTGGTGGGAGATTTAGTTGCAGTCTTCAGTAAAGGTCCAGTCATATTTGTTTCTTTTTTCATTCGTTTATTCATTTATTCATTCATTCTTGCATACATATTGTAGATTCTTATTTTATAACCTTGTGATTTTTTTTCCTTGCTATTGACTCAGTGTGAAAAAAACACTTCTCAGAAATGGGATTTAAATATCAAGGGATTGGTGGTCTATCTGATAACAGTTCAGAGAAGTTATTTGAAACTTGTTTTCGTCTTTGGTTTCTCAACATTGTGCATTGTTGCTGTGGCTTTTTTTTTTTTTGGCCTACCAAGCCAGTGTATTTTTATCCAAGAGTTACAGTTTGTTGGAAAAAAAAATATGCAGCCATCAAGTATGCTTTAAGAATCTTCGCTAAATAAAAACTGTACTTTAACCCCGCCGCATTTAGATGAGCGAAGTCAAAGTTCAAGTCCCAGGATTCTGAGTTTACGCTTGTGTTTCTGTATCTAGGAGAGAAATTATCATGCTCGGGAGTCCATGTTGTTCTGTTGCCTTGGAAACTACATTGGCAAAACAGCACCAAATGAGTAATGCCCCCATATGCTTTTTTCATGGTATTAAGGAAAAAAAATTTAATTGCTTAGAATTAAGGAAAGGAGAAGACAAAGTGCTAGCTGCATTCTCTATAAGCGTGTTTTCCCCTTAAAGCTGTGCATGATGAAAGACCATCTGTCAGAGCTTACTCTCTTGCTTTCCTTCCCAGTTTTCTGGTCTTTTTTAACAACGATTTTCTTCACACATGGGGTGTTTTGACTTATGGAAATTAGACTGTCTTAATTAATAAGAACACTCCCACTTAGCTCATCAGTGAGCAGTACAAAGCTGGTCCTCTTCATTATGCAGGACATGCATTACTCTTCTAGCCAAATTACAGTGATTTCATTTGCTCCCTGCCTCATCACTTATATAAGGATTCTCATCGCTCCTGTTGGAGGTGTGGGAATGGTGTGGGTTTCAGAGCAGGGAAAAAAAAGAGAAAAAAAGCTTTAACAAGTTGAAACCTTAACATTATCTACTGCTTGTGTCTCAACGAGGTGGTTCTATTCTGAGTTTTGTGTGTGTATGGTTTGTGAATTTTGTGTCATATATGTGTTTGTATATGTTAGTTGTGTCATGAGTGGGAGATTTGTAATGTAGTTTTACAGTTGAGTCCTTGCTGCCACACCCACACCCACACACACACACTGTGGGTTTCAGCATGGTGGGTACGAGAGATGTTCGGGAAGGATTCGATAGGAGAAAGCTTAAGCTGGCTGAGGCGAGTGATTCCTTGGTGGCTGATGAATGGTGGCACTGATGGGTCATTTGTCCTGGTGATGGAGTTAGCCGCTGCCCTTTGGGAGGAAGACTAACATAAAGAAAGCCAGAGCTGAGCGTGACAGATCATCCAACAGTAACAGAATAAGTGGCTGCTGTGCACGCTGCTGCTACAACCGATGCCCCTTAATTGGACATACTCAGGGATCAGGAAGAGAGGGAGAAATTGCACATGGGGGGTAAGCTTGCAAGGGTGTGTGGATGTATATGTCTTGCATTCACCCCCCACAGCCACACTAGTAATACCTACTGAGACATGGACAGAAACACCAAAGGAGGAAGAGTTTTCAACCTCAAGTGTTTAAGAGAAGCTCACACAAGCTTACCCATGAGAGAATGGATTTTGATCATTATAGTAAAAAGAGATCAATAAACTGATCAATGTGGTCTTGGATATTTGCAAATTTTATTTAAAAACATGCCAAAAACTCACCCAATAGATTGATTTTATTCATTCACCTTTGGTAATTTCTTTATCCTCCAATAGTTTGTGGAGAATCTGGAGGCTACATCAGGCCACACAGCCCATACAGGGAGAGTACATCTGCCTATTTTAGTACATACTGTAAAGAACAGCAGTCTATTACAGTGCATCACATGCACATACATTTGCATGGTATATCTTTTTCATCTTTAGTTGTATTTTGGAGATTAAAGGAAACTAATGTACAATATACTTAGACTCAAGGAAAAGTTAATAACCTGAGATTGACCCCACCATACCTGAAGTGCCAGCCTTTTTTTTTATAAAATTCCTTTATGTAATAGTTAGTTTATATTTATAATACTTTATCATCAATATGATAAATATGTTATACACTAAGCAGCTATAACTTTAAAACCATCAACATTAAAACTGCATAGGTTCTAGGTTCCCCTTGTGCCACCAGGGCAACTTTGGCCCTTTGGCGCATGGCTGTGCAGGGCCTCGGGGATGTGCGGTGATATCAGGCACTGCGATGTATGCTGCAGATCTTTTGGGTGCTGTGGATTGGGGCCTCCGTAGATCGGACTTGTTTGTCTGGCGCATTCCTGGCTTGGTTGAGCCTTGGGTGCCCATGATCCTGTCACCAGTTCACTGGTGAATATAATTGATAATCAATGTTATTTAATTCACCAACTAATCCGTATAACACTATGTACTGTGGGATAATATAGATTCAAATGTTCATTTTAAATAAAAGGTTGTGTAATTGTTAGAAAAAAAATCACTGAAATGAACTGACAAATTGTAAAGCCATATTTTGGTGTGTGTGTGTGTGTGTGTGTGTGTGTGTGTGTTTAAATGATATACCACTAAAGTGTATATTACTTCTAAAGAAACATGGAGACCAGAAGGAAAGCCCACTGAGGGACATACTGTATTGCCATTTATGGCGGATTCTAGCCACACTCCCTCCATGTGTCTTCTTCTTGCCTGTTTCCCTGCAGAGGGGTTTGTGTGTATTGAGGAGAGGTGTAATCCAGCCTGGTAGTGCACCGTGGGTCATTTGAAGCTGCCCTGAAGAGACAGGTTGAGGTAATCTCCACTTTGAGGAAAGTTTCTTTACTGAGATGGAGAGCGTGGAGAAGGGGACTGCAATGAAAAGTAACATTAAAAGATAGACAGAAAGGAACACTACTGCTGGAGAGAGAGAGAGAGAGACGGAGAGAGAGGCCAGCCTGGGGATGATAAGACTAGGAGATTTTCATGCTTTTTTTTGGCATGGCGGGGGGGGGGGTTGAAGCAGAGTGAAATAGAGTGTGAGAGCATGCAGAAAGAAAGGTGATTCACACACAGCATGCTGATCTCCAGATTGCTCCTGTCGGTGATGTAGAGCTGCAGCTCTCAGTTGTGACATGGAGTGGGAGATCGGAGATGGAGTGATCTGGTAAAGCAGCTGATGTGACAGAAGTCACAATAACAGAGGCATATGCCTGGAACACAACTCACACACATTAAGAACAAAATAACAACAAACAGAACAGACTACATTCAGTTCCATATACTGCCAGCAACAACTACTCCCATGAGTCACTAATTCAGCTATTGGAGTTATTTTAGCAACGCTTTACGTGGGAAAAGATGGAACTGTAATGCAATAATCTATTGTTAGCACTTCACTGCACTTTAAATTAAATGCAAAGTACATGTAATATACTTTAATTAAATGCAATCAATGATGATTAAAGGTCAAATCTTTTCTTAGAACATGCATACACCGTATGGATATAAGGAATACAAATAAAAGGTGCACGTTTGTTTTTCTTGCCCACCAGGGCATCTCATTAAGACTTTAAATTTGCATAATTGGAAAAAGTCATTTATTCATTCATGTTTAATTTTTTTTTTCTTTTGTCTAATTTGTGTACTTCAGATGCAATTTGTTTGCACATTTTGGTTATTATGGTCGCCCAAAACACAAGTCATTCCCACATCTTGGTTAATTACTGTACATGGATTAGTAAAATGAGCAAACAAACTAGGAAAAAAGTGACCACACTGGGCTTATGGGACAAAACAAAAAGACAACATATTCATTAAAATGAGACACTGCAGAATGTATTTGGCATACAAGTAATTATACTTTATATCTTCCTGGTTAAGGCGTAACGGTTCAATGGCATTCGACTGTCCTTTGGGTTTAGATACATATGTTTAATCACTATTTATCATATTTGATGGATTAGTACTAAAAACTTGAATGAATGTAAATTTGAGCCCAATGAGTAAATATCTTAAAAATGCTTGATCTGCAGGAAATAGTTTCAGCAGTCTTAGCAAGTCCGGGAATTAGAGTGCTGTATGCAACAGTAATCAAAATAATGAAGAAAAAAAATATCTTCATGTCACGGTGTGAACTAACCACATGTCCACTGTAAGTTAGCTGTATCCTTCTCCCTCCTTATTCCTGTATTCCACATTTTACCTCCGACTTTAGCCACTGATAACGGCTGCCTCTGTACATTTGTTGTAATGCCTTTTCTCCTCCCATCATTTGACTGTGGTTTCACAGCTGGTTGTCTCTCTTTTCTCTCCCTCTTTCTCCCTCCCTCTCTCTCTCTCTCTCTTTGAAACAGGTTGATCAGACCCAGTTACTTGCTACATTCAGAGGGCCTTCTCTCCTCAGTGAGTATTTTTATGCTAATTTGTCTGGCTAAGTGTGAAAATCTCCATCGCTGAGCTTGTCTTCAAGAGTTTTACATGTTCTTTGTTCCACAGAAGGATGTTGATGAGTATGATGCATGAGTGGTCAAAGTAGAGAGAGAGAGGGAGAGAGAGAGAGAGAGAGAGACCTTCAAATCTATGTGCGAAGTTGTAAAATATGTGTGTGAAAAGAATCATAGGACTAGAGCAGTGTCGACTTGCTGTTTGTAATCAGCGTCTTCAGTGTAAAATATTTTGGGGCTTTACAGTAAAGCAGAGTTGTGGTGTATTTGCTACAGTTACTGAAGATTTTTTTACGGTAATGATTTTGCTTCCTAAAATCAAAACGTAAACCGTATTTTATACAATTTGCTTTAATGCACCCATTTAATGTATACAGAACATTTATGTATCCTAGTACTACATAAATATAATCTATGCAATGTTTTTGTCCACCGACACAACTGACACTGTATTACAGTGGGTATAAAAAAACTGCTCCTAAGAGAAACATACTGAATAATTCCAAAAAGAAAAAAAATAATAAGCTGATTGTAATTATTATTATAATCAACTGATTTTTTTCTTTTTTTTTTCCACATATCATTTATCAGTTGAATAAAACAAAAACTATCTTCATTACAAGCTGCAAAGCGACGAAATTTGATTATTTTAAAGGAAGGTGATTCTTTTCTATACCCAAATTAAATTTTTATTTTATTTGTTACATACCCAGCCATACACAGTATGATATTCAATGAAATGCTTTCCCACTGTATATACAGTTACAGTATGTATTTTATAAACATATAAAAGCCATTCGATTAATTGCATTGTTTACATTCTTGTTTAACACCAATTACACAACAGTTAGTTTATGCATGTCTCCGTCAAAAACTCTGATTGGTCGTCAGGCATTATATGAGTTGTGATAATAGATATGTAGTAACAGCAATTGGGACGTTTAACTATAAGTATTACTCTGCAGTACTGGAAAAAGGGGAGAGCAGCTACCTGGCTAATCCCACATTAAAATCCAGTCACAGAAGCAGTTTCAGCCAAAAAAAAAAAAAAAAAAAACACATCTGATAATCTTATGTCATCTTAAACAACACTTTGTCTCCTTAGTAATTGCTAAATTATCTTTAGTACTTGGCAACAGCACTCCATCCTAAGAAATATTCTTAAAAAAAAATACTTTTCTCATGGAGGCATCAAACCATGCCTTGTACATATGGAATGCTACAATATGTAAAAAAAAAAAAAAAAAAAAAAATTTCTAAAACATCTGTAAATGTCCAAAAATTCCATAATAAAACTAAAGGTTCCAGGCAAGACAGACAATTAATCAGGAATTTTAATATATAATAATTAATATTTTCTCAATTATGTTCACCTTGAAACTACAAATCCTGCCCCACTGACAAAACAGCTTTATCTCCTAAATGGCAACTAATATTTGCATGTCAAAGCTTAAGCCTGCTGGTGATAAATCCACACAGTGATGAATTAATTACAGTCAAGGTTTATTTTAAAACGTGGGACATTATAATGGACATAACATTATCTTTTAACTGGAGATTCTAGTGTATTTTTTGTGATTTATTTTGTCCATAAGTTTTTTCTTTTATTCTTATTATGTTTGTTTATGCCAGCAAGCAAAACATCAAAATTGTTCCTCAAACCTGCTAGTCACTGCTCGTCATCTGGTCATGATTGTCTTGCTTGGCCAGTGAGAGAAAATGTTTTCTCCAGCGGAATGAAAACTGAGCAGGTGGTTTTTGAATCCTAGAGCTCTGACCTAAGGCCACTCACGATGGGCAGCAGTGTTAGAGTGCCGGAATTCTCTTTGCACTATAGTCACATTGCTGCTGCAGACAATTGAATGCAAGCCACTGGTCAAAATGTACAGACCAAACCTGAGGCGGTCTCTCACTAAAAGATCCCAAGGGTTCAGCAATCACATGGCAGAGGTTTAATCAGGAAAAATGCCAGTAGCTACTTTGGTCATGTTTTTTGCTTCAAGCCCTGTTCATTGTTCCTCTGAATTACTCGAAGTGCTTTGTATTTCTCTGGGCATGAGAGTCAAGAACTCTAACTTCACTTGGTAAAAGATCAATACACTTCTTCTCTTTATTTATTTTATGTCGGTTTGCCAGTGCTGCTTTGTGTTGTATTTGATTTGTATGTTCCGTCAATCTGTTGTAACTTCAGTCTCATATAGATTTGATAGTTTTTGGTCCTTAAAACTGTTTTTAGTCTGTTAAAACAATTAGAAACAAACGAGGAAGAACCATGGCGACTTGTAATAATTTACCAAGTCTTAAACTATTATACATACAATGAAAGTTACTGTGCTAACAAACTTTTCATGAAAGCAGACAATTATTTTAGTGTTTTTAAACCAGAAAAGTAGAATTGCACTAAAACAGCATAGAAGTGTAAGAGTTTTTCCATCCCTCATATCCAAAGGCCATGGTCAATATTGCTCTTTGACGCTCAGTCACAGGTGGCTGTGTAAGCATGGGGATTTGAACTCACAATCTTCTGATGATTGGCTGAAAACTTTTCTACTATGCCCCTGGGGAGCCCTAATTGTAACTCTTTCTGGCACACTGTCATGACAGAATCTCTTGAAGTATTGGACCAATTGTTGAAACTGACATTCTGACAGCAGTATGGAACCCTGGGCATTACTGGACTGGTAAGGACAGAAATGTGCCAACTGGAAGAGTGTGTGAAACCGTAGGTGAAGCCTACTGTAGGTGCACACACAGCATTTTTATATGCCCTTCTAGAATGGGCTCTGAGCAGTATTTCATGGCAAGGAGTTGGTGACCAGTGGCAATGAAGGTATGAGCACAGATGGCAAGAGCATCTTGAAGACTGGAGATTATATATAGAAAATATTTGGAAAAGTTGTTATTGTCAGCACTGTATGGTATGTGCTTGGACAATTTTTAGAACTTTTCCAATGTAGGTGAAATTATTTCCAGTAAACAAGAGAGCCCATTAGGATTCTACTGAGTTACTTTGCTGTTGTAAGGTTCTTGTGGTCCATTTACACTACAAAGAATTCTTCAGCTCCCTCCAGTCAACGTTTCCATTTTTCCAGTGCTAATTTTTTTTTACTGCTAGCAGCTCCCTTTTCCCAACATCATAATTTATTTTTTGTTTTGTTGAGTCTTTTCAGAACTCTGTGGATGTCAAAGAAATGAAGGAGCCCATGTTGGTTTGCCACAATGTCTTGGATATACTGTATATTCTTATGCCTTTCTGTGATATACTGTATATTCTTACTTTCTGCAGAAATGATCAGGTTAATGCATGTATAAGGAAACATGGCATCTGCGAGGTCACAGTGATAGGGTCAGTGAGGTGATATGGTCCATGCTCTGGATTACAAGATCTTCGTCTTGTGTCTGTTTTTTACTGTTTAATTTCACAATGACAATCTGATAATTCCTGAATAATCTGATCAATGTAACAATGCTATGGTTCTCTTAATTAGGTAAATTATTCGCCCAAAAAGACTTGTGGCTTTAATCTGTTATTTACAACTAGTGCATAATTATGATGAAATTGTTGAGTGCCTGTTTTTTCCTCTCTGCATAGACAAAACAAATTAGTCTACTCCTGAATAGAGACTACGATTCTGGTGGTATCCAGAGTTTTTTTTCTCTGTGAGTTCTTATGGACCACTGTGGGGGATGGAGTTGACACTTGTGAGAGCAGCAGCTGGGTGCTTTTTCAGTCTTTCTTCGTATCTGTTGTATGTGTGTGTGTCTCATTAAATGTGGATGGTGAACTAGCTGCAGATTGCCTGGTGATTGCTACTCTCTCTGTGTAGCAGTGAAGCCTCGGCCTGTAGATGAGGTGCGATTGACATTTCTCTCTGGCCCTCCGCTGGGTGTCTGTAAGGATCCTGAACCCATTCAGACTGGCTCCCAAATCAAATCACTGTCGCTGCCACTGCCACCACTCACTGGCCCCATCAATTATTTAGCCCCAGCTCGAGTGAACCAAAAGGCTGAGGGAATTTGATTTTGCAGGCACCTCTGACAAGTCAGACCTTTGGCACTAGCTTGTGCAAAGCCACATTAAGCAGTGGCGATGTGATATTTTCCTGTGATGTTGTGACCTTTGAACCCCATCAAAGTTTCTTTATCTGAAATCCATATAATTGATGATTTTTGGAATATATATGTTCTTCAGATTTTTTCTTGCTTGTTCTTCACTGTGCTTAAAGTGTTTGAGGCAAGCACTTTTCTACATAGGTCATGTATTCAGTTAAAGATAAATTAAGAACAGGATATATTTCGTTCTTTCATTTTACAGTGATTTTTAAAGTAGCTTTAGGGTTATCTTTAGTAATTAAAGTTTGATTTGATCGAAGCACCCTTTTTTTTCAGGTTGAATTTTAATTAAACAGGACACTGGTCCCTAGTTCATTGCAAGGACATCTACCAAGTTTCTAATGAAATTCGAAAGCCTTTTAAATTCAATTTAGAGAATTTATTGGACAGCAGCAGCTTTTGGACAGTGTAGTGATAACCATCTTGTCTGCTGGCTGTGCATCTCATGATGCCATTGGGACAACCTCGTGGAGCTGCAGACCCTCGATCAGCTACTGTATGTCATCATGGTAGCTCCTGCTCCCTTTGCTCCCTTTGCTCCCTTTTGGCCCATTACTGTAGACAGTTGAACCTACTGTCAGTGCCCCAGCAGAGGGGATGTGTTAAACACCTTCAGCAGTACTCAACAGCTGACTTGTCCCTCTAACTATCTATCACTGGTACTCAGAGCTCTCTGGCAGCATATGCAGAACGCTATTTCATAACGATAAAGATCACATCTTTGTTCCAACTTGCAGGCAAGATAAAAAAAAGAGTAATAAAAATATGCCTCCTACTCCCTTGTTCCTTGAGAATGTAGTGAATTTTGTGCAGCAGAATCCATTTGCGATTATTCCTCTTGTGTGATATAATCTTTGCCATACATTTCTGGAGGTCAGAGCAGACACAGTAACAAGGTCGAGCAAGAGTTGATGTACTGGTTCTTTGTCTGGAGCAGCTAAATGATTAATCACTTGAGAGTGACAGCTATATTCAACCACTGGTCTTTAAACATGTGAAAGACCTGTCAGATTGAATTTAAAGCCAGTTCAGTTTTGAGCACTTGTATTCATGCATGAAGAGATTTAGCTGTTCCTCAGTGTCCAGGTATTTATGCATGTCTGTGAGATACTCTCACCTCAGTGTTAGGTCACATGTCAGCTTGCTGTTAGGAGTAAGGAGTTTGTGTTGTTACACAGTGCTTATACAGTAGTTTGCCTTTACATGTCGAAGGATATTTTAATGTGAAGGTACTGTAGTATGACGCATAAGGCCTAGGGCTTTAGACGTTAAAAGAAGTCTTTTTTTTTTTTGCATATTCTTGGCTATTTAGGCTTCTGTTTCCTCTCCCTTCCTGCATTCCCCTGTGAACTCCACAGCTTAAAGGTTCAATTTGAAGTGCTTGTCCACTGCACCATGATGTTGCGCTGCTTATGAATCATGTCAAATCGTTGCTCAGAAAGCTTTGATCAAAGAGATACGGTGCCATGCGCCACACGAACTCTGCCTGTCCACTGATCACTAATCCGGCTCCCAGCCCGGCTCTCAACATATGAGCGAGCTAATACTGCAGCCAAAGGCTTACACTATTATTTATAATATATGCATCAATTTACACATATAAGGCTGTATCACCTGTTTATCACTAGAAAAAGCATAACTCAAGCACCCAATTTGAAATAAACCCTAATTATGTCGCAAGAGGGTTTGAAACCCTTACTTTGTCATTTGAACCAAAAGCTTAGACAGACTGCGAAACCACAATTTAATGAGCTGTTCGCAGCCTGAACAGAACAAAAGTCAGCATAGATCACACTAGATACTGTTTAATTACTGGCCCAATCCACTTTCATTTAGGTAGTTGCATAATCTAAGAATTATCTAGTATGAACTTCCACTTTAGGCAGAGATTTTATTGTTTGTATATAAAAATGCTCATATTATAACAGGGGTTTTCTTTAATAATGTTTGCTGAAGACTAAGAACTTAATGCAGTTGATTTCTGTTCCTGCCTGAATGGTTTGATGGGAATATTACATCGATTAATTTGGCTCTTGCTTTTATCCGAAGCAGCTAACAGTTGAGGCAGGATATAATTAAACAGTTGAGGGTTAATGACCTTGATCAAGAATCCATCACTGGTGGCTAGAATTTGAACTCTCAACCTTCTGATCTGTAGCTCAAAGCCTTTAGCACAGAGCTACCACATTTGTATAACATGTTCACCTCCTAACCTCAATCTGTCTCTTATTTTAATAGGTTTAATTTCCCGTCACATCCACTGACAAATATAAAATAAATTAAAAAAATAAAAAAACATCCTGGTCCGTTGTCATGACAGAGACTGGTACTTTCCTAAATTAGTCTTCTCTTTGTGGACATGGCATGGCATTAGCTGTAGACAGAAATGCCCTGCAAGGACTGATGAAGAAAGGAAGGTTAAGAATGGAAGACTATGAGATTTGAATATCTTAGCATTAAAATGCACAAAGCTGGAGCATGTCTGCAGGGGAGGCTTTGAAATTTCCTCCACCTCGACTCTTTTATCTCAACCCTCACGCTCTGCCTCGGGACCCGCAGGGCTCCCTGCTGTGAAAGGGGCTGCCATGTGCTTCTTCACACTGCTCACTTGCACATACGTACCCACACACACACCCATAATCACACATACATGTGTTGCCAAATTTCCTAGCAAAAGAGGGTAAATATTACATGTGAAATTGCCCCCCCCCCCTCCCTCCCCCCACCCCCCTGCTCCTTTTTTATTCCCCTTCCTTTGACATTGTGCCTTTGAAACACAGGTCAATGTAAAATGGTTACATCTTGTTGAAGCTTATTTCCAGACTCTAAAAATGAGTTCACTTATATATGAAGGTCAGTAAAATGACTTTGCACAGTCTTGGTTTGTTTTTGGGTTCTATTTTTTAAGCTGGATGAAATGGCTTTGCTGAACATTTGCAGTTTACTTATTCCAAGTCAGTCTGAAGCAACAAGGTATTTCCAGAGGCACACCCTTTAGAGGTATAAGCTTTGAAGGCATCATGCGGTGTGTTGGAGACCTGGGCTTAAAGATAATATTCGAGTTAGCAAGCTTCCGTTCTATGAATTATATGAATTTAAACAGTAGGGGAAAGAATTTGTTGAAACGATTCCATATCCTCTCCCTGTCACCTCTGTCATAATTCTGCACGGTGTCAGATGGATCTAGTAATACTATACAGTGGATTATTATAATAGCCTGACCCCTGACTGGCAGCGAATAGATTCCAGATGGGCCAATTTTAAAGATCAGTTACATTTGGAAATGTCCAGCCACACCAGAGAATAACACTATCTCTATTATATGAGTCACTCCTGTCTGTGGAATAAGTGTGAAATAATTCACAGTTCTTCTGACCTTCGCTGTACACCGCTACACCATACACCGAGTACTGGCCACTGAAAAATGCTAAATCCTTTCGATGCATATGTTGCTCCTCATTTGTCATTTACAAGCCTTTCTGTTTATGACATATAATATACAGTAGCGATTATCATGTAATTTATTCAAATCTAAAGTAACCACTTCATCCTGGTCTGGGTTATAATTAATCCAAAGCCTATTTTGAGAAGGAATACTATAAGGTATACATCCTGAGCTAATTATTGCCAACAAAAACATTCTTCCAAGTCATGTGCAGTTCACCACTGCATCTTTTTAATTGTTTCCCATGTTACTTCACAGGCACACGATTGATTACACTTGGACGAAAAACGTTAAGTGCCCTCATCCGTATCGATAAGTTCAAAGATCTTTGCAATTGGTTAATGTTGCTCTGATTGACAGGGGAGAGACAGTAGTGTCCCATCCCACCATTACCACGTTTGCTCTCTTGTTTGCTAACTAAAAATGAAGGAAAAAGCTGATAACAATATGGTACCATAACCATAAGCTATAGCTACTCGCCACTAGCTAGTTTGTCAAGAGTTGAGGTGTGTGTTTTAATAATAGGTCAACCAGGCCAAAATGTCTAATACTGTTATGCTGAAAGAGGGCATACAGTATCACCACTTATTGTAGCAGAATTGGGCATACTTCTGGTCAGTACATACTGTAGATTCCACTTCCATGCGTGCATAATGGGACACTTAAATGGAATTAACTATGCATGAAAGGTAAAACTGAGACATTACAATGATTTAAACTTCAGATATTAGGACAAAACTACTCAAAAGCATAAGATGTCAATTTTTATGAAACTTTAACATGAGATATCATTGTATGTAAGTATGTAAAAAGAAAATAATGTGTTTCTGCTGCCACAATGAAGATTTTTATTGTTGTATAATAGCTGTCATTTATTGATGTAAAATGTAAATGTTACATTTTCGATAGATATATTTCATGTTGTGGCCAGAGAAACTGGAAATGGTAAACCAATGTCCTGAAAACTTTCCTTAACTGAAAAACTTTCTTAAAAAAGTACTTATAACAGAGATTCTTTTCATGGTAAAATTTTAAAATCCATTCAGTCTTAGATTGTGTGTTTACTATGGAAACAAAACACATATTTGGAGAAGTTCATTAATATTAACTTATCATTCACGTACACAGCTGGAATCACTTTGTAAGCCATGCTGTTATACTGTATACAGTAAAAATAATGCACACCTTCTGACCAGTCAAATTTGACCATTCAACAATGCAGTGTATAAAGTAGAAGAATAAATATAGGAGTATTTTCTGTTGTTGGAATAAATAGCTTGAAATGCCTTTGGGAAACATGAGGTTATTTAAGTCTGGAACAGGAGGTTACAAATGGAGGATGGTTTTATTTTGTGAAAATATTTCAGTCATTGGCAGTACAACAGGAACTCAGAGGTAACATTGATATTTAACATTGACCTGCATTTAAATACTGCATTTAAATACTGATCTTAACTGGAAATTTAGTTCTTCATGTTATTGTATTTGTAAATTTTATATTCAAGATGTAAAAATGTAGATGAATGGCTCATAGAAATATTGAACCTGAGAGACTTATTTCTTCAGTTTTTTTAACTAAAGTATATATTGGCATCAGTTCTCTTTGATATACCTGACTTTTCCCAGTCACAGTCCGGTAGGGCTTTGACGGTTGAATCTAAAATTTTCTGTGTGGTTGCTGAAATGAGAAGCAGGTGGCCTATGTGTGTGGATGTCAACACACAATTACTACTAAACAATTTCTCATACATTTTATATTATATTTTGTTGTGATAATGTTAGTGTTCGCAATAAGCCATCAAACTGTATAAGATCTGGCATACTATGTTTAAATGGTTGTCAACACAACAACAACAACAACAAAAACAACAACAATAATAATAATAATAATCAATTGTTATTTTTTATTATTTATGTGACAGTTTTCTTAACTTCATGGACATTTGAAATCATATCAACAAGGGACAAATTAATGAAGCAGGTCAGAGTCAAATAATAGTAGAAACTAATAAATGAAAGGAAACCATAACCATACAAAAGGAAAAACAACTAATACAGTACACTGTTAGTTACAGTATAAAGGCTATAATCCAGGACCAAACTGATCAAGTCAGGACCAATTTTGGGGAAGGTTGAGGCAAAGTAACATATGAAAGTGAAATGAAAGTGAGGCCTGAGTCAGAATAAAGACCAAAACACAGTGGGCTTGAGATTTTTTGCTCCCCTGGGCCTTTACCCTTACATCATAACAAGAGTTTTCAACTTTGCTCCAAGCAGGAAAAGCAAAGCTGCTGTAAGTACTGTAACTAGGTTCTGTAGTAACAAAGAACAGCTACTACTCTTTGAGCAGAAAAATACAAAGAACATTAGAAACAAAGATAGATGTGTGTGTGTGTGTGTGTGTGTGTGTGTGTGTGTGTGTGTGTGTGTGTGTGTGTGAGAGAGAGAGAGAGAGAGAGAGAGAGAGAGAGAGCAGGCAAAAGAAGAGAGCAGGATTTCAGGCTCAGTATTTAATAAAGTATGCACAATCAAAGAAATTCAGAAAGTGCATAGATGTGCCGTGGAACCTAGACATGATGCACAATATTTATTATTTATTTTAGGAGTCAATCAGAGATACTCAATCAGTATTTTTAATTTTCATAGTTTCTAATATGTATCTTAAAATATGTTACAATTTTATTTATTTTATTTCTTTAAGTGGCTTTACAACTAGTTTTAAAGTTACTTTTCTAATAATAATATTATTATTTCAGGTTGAGGGATTCCGCTAATATCTTTGCAGTAGTAGGTTTGAGTAGTTTTTTTATCATATTTTTTTTGGTCAATTGTTATGACTTTTTAAGTTTGCTGATATTAAAATCCTACATGACTGTGCTGCACGTACTGTACATTCCCTCCCAATGCCAAAACCTAAACTAATAAATACAATTGAAGTATGACTGAACATACAGTACACATCAAACCTAGGTTTTGATTTAAGAACTTGAGATCCATTAATTTATTTATAAACCTCATCCATGTTTGACTTCAGTCATTAGCACACATGCAACGTTATCATAAAAGTTTGTTCTCCTTTTTTCCCAGATATGGTTGATCAGCTAAATAAAGCATGCCTGGTTTTTTACATCTGCTTTTAAAAATCCCACCCGCTTATATTACTGTTTTTCAGCCCAAGCATAGCCATGTCAGAAGGAATTACTTCTTGTCAAATGCTGTGCATGCAAAACAACAACACAAGGCAAAACAAGCTTTATTCCTTTATTTCTTTTTTGAAAAACACCCCTTTTTTTTTTTTTTTTTTTTTTACAAAGTTTCAATCAAGACCAAGGTCATACGCTCGAGATTGAGTCACTAGAGAAAATGCCCTGCCCAACTAGTTACAGATAAAGCAAGACAGAAGCAAAACAATGTCATACTCTTAGTATTCCTATTGTGGGTTGCATGGTGGCTGATTAGTCTACTGTATATATTAATGAAGTGAAAGGTGAAATAAGCAGGAGCAATAGATTCACTGAAGTCATCAAGCCACAGACAGCTTCCCAAAAATGCTTGTGATCTTCATTCCTAATGACATTGAAGACCTAATGGAACACCTAACAGTGAAGAGCACATCTAACACAGGTTGCAGAGTGCAAAGCAAAAAAAGACAACACAATACAAACTCATGTAACACAAGTATAAAATGTGGTACCAAGCACAAATTCAGCCTTTTTTCTGAACATGATCAGCCTAATTACAGTGAAAAACTCAGTTTTCACTCCATCTGTTTCCCATGCTGAAGCATGTGTCCTTACTAGCAAAGCTTTCATATCATCCTTATGGACAGCATGATCTAGTCATGTATAACTTTAAGTGACTTGTAAAGCAAGTCTTCTGTCTGGCATTCCACACCTTTTTTTGAAAGACCCTGAGAGTGTGTTTCAGTCACAATGGGAACTTTTACATGAAACACACAAATTAACAGGCACTATGACCCTTAGAGCAGCGACCCGCCTTTATTCATTCCTTTCATCGCTCCAAGACTACACATTCTTTTTTTGTAGGGATTTCTCGCTGCAGACTGCATAAGAGGAGTTAATGCTTGAGAGACACCAGCGCCAATGGCTAATAATAAGGGGCTTCACTTCGTCAAGGGCTTCCAAGGAGAGGAGCTCCTTAATCTCGCACTTGCTGTTCCCCCTGTGAGATTAGATAGTTAAACATTATCAGCAGACCCATCCATCTTTGTACAGTGCGTTACAAAAAACAATGATATGTGACCTTCACTGCTGACGTGTAATTGAACACGTTATAGCTCTTCTTGGTTGAGTTTGACTTGGGGTTTAACTGAAACACATTGCAACGTCTTTAAGTCTTTATCACCTAAGCACTTTGTCCTCTTGAGGTGCTTCTTATTGCCTCCTCTTCACACCCATCTCTAGGTGGCTATTTTGCCAACAGCATGCGTTTCGTTACAAGAGTTCTCTAAAGAACAAAAAAAAAAATGCAAAAAGAGCAGACTGCAGATTTTTGCATGTTTGTACAGTACTGTAGACTACACAGAGTCTCCTAGGAGAGATAAGTGCTCATTCTCTGTCCACACCAACTCAAAGTAAATCAGTGCAGGTTTTTGCTGCTAGTGAAAAGGAGTACTGGGGATCCTTTCAGGGTAAGTCTCCTTCTCCTACTGCACTGGATTTCTCAATGACAGAGGCTTTACTGATTCTGTCAGTTTTAAATTGTTATTTTGTACAATTTATTTATTTATTATTATTAATTTAGCGTCCACAGTTCTGAGAGTGGAGATCATCACATCTGCATTTGTTTAAGTGTTAATTTATTTGTTGAATGTTAGCATCTGGCTGTCTTTTGACCAGTCCATGTGATATCATCCCTTCTGGAAATTCACATGCGTTCTAATGTGATCTAGGTGATTATTTTCATGTAATTTTTAAGTAATAATGGGAATGATGTGTAGTTATGTGAAGAACCTGTAAATTTGCATTTCAACATAAAATTCCCTGAAATTGCCCATGTGAACTATGTGATCATGTGGAGTTTTTTTCAAAATATTTCTATACATACAACAAAACTGTAAAGTTTGTGTCTATAAATTGAATTTATTTGCAAAAAAATTGGGGGGGGGGAGGGGTAAGGTGAGTAATAGAACTCATCAAGATGTTTTTTTGTCTGTCTGTTTGTCTGTTTGTTTGTGCATGCATTAACAGATTTTAATAGGGTGTATTGGGTGTATTTTTGACCAAGTTTAAGGTAACATATAGGCTTTGTTTTATTTCAATTTGCCTACGGGAAGAGTAAATATGCTAATTTTAAATTTTGATGGAAAACACCGTTGTATCATAAAGAAATTGACCTTGAAAAAGTTGTTTGTTCATCTCAAAACTCGACAGATATTTATATTCTGTACATTTTTTAATAGGCGCTAATGAGCATGCAATTGAAAACAAAGCCCAAGTGGCACAAATACATGCCAGCAACTCAAGCACAGGTTATGACGATATGTGTACATGTATATGTGCTTATATAGAAGCCTTGCTGGTGTGTCTTAACAGGAAGGCTTCAGATTTCAAACTGTGTTTTTGGGTTTTCAGATATGTTAGGTGGAACAAAAGTTATCATCACTTTTATAAAGGATAAGTTTTACCATTTCAGTAAAACTTTACCATATAATAATTATTATTAATATTATTTTTTGGTCATAGAAACAACCGAAAACAACCATAGAAACTCGTGATTGTGTGGACTTATTTCTTTGCCTTTGTAAATCAGTTTTAAATTGTTCGCTCAGTCGTGTTTGGAAAAAGTTGGTTAAAATGAACAAAAATGTCATTTTACACATTTACAATGCACAATCCTGAAGCCTATACTGTATATGTTTATAAAAAAAACAAACAAAAAAAAAAACAGCTAAATGAATATTGGCTAAAATGCTTTGAGTTTTAAACACAATCGTCATTCCGTGCACTTCACGGTAACGCAAAAATATTAGTTAACAGATGGCATTGTAAATTTTTTAAATGTCGCTTATGAATGTGCAGTTAAATTTCACATGAAGTCACGGGCATGTTAAATAAAAATGTAGAGTAGGGTAAAAATAAAGTATTTGAATAAGTATGTGAAGTAATTGAACCATCCGGAAAAAAACTGAAAATGAATAAGTCAAGAAATCACATGTGAAAATAAAGTCTGAAAAACTAATGTAAAAATAAATGAATTAGGTGAAAAATATATGTAAAAAATACAATAAATAAATCATGAAAAAGACGTGGGGAAAAAGCATGTCAAATGTGAATATAAATGATTCATAAAAATCATTTGTTAATAAAAATCAATCATATAAAAAAATCCCATTACACATAAACACAACAATATGTCATAATAAGTGTCTAAAAGCCACATAAATCTCTTGTGTAAAATTATACGATTATTCAAATCTGAAGTTCATCTGACTTTCCTGTAAGTCTATTCTACTGTAGTTTGCTTTTTCTGACTTCATTAACCAAGTCACTTAAAAGAAGAAATGTTACTCCTCGCTGTTCTATACTATTCTGTGAGCTGAGTGCATGGTACTGAATATGAGAGTGGTTTAAACATCTAATTTGTAATGAGAGGATATTGAGAGTGTTTTTTTTCCTCACTTGTTTTTCCCCCAATTGGCATTTGAAATAGGTTTTTTTGATGGATTGTGGTGTTTTTCCTTGAAGGGTTAAGTGTTTGCTAAAATATCCTGCAGCGTCAACACTAGACTTAGGCTCATTAGCATAGGGATGTGTCGCCTAAAGAAACTGCTAGTGTTGTGAATTGTACTCGTCTGTACAAAACAGGAAAAGGGGCTTAATGAAGTATCCAGGTAGTGACATTAGCTCTTTTTAGAAAAAAGAAAAAGAAAGTTTCCATAGACACTAAAAAGTTCTGTTTGTTCTCATGATTTGTGATACTTTTTAAAGCTCTTTTGATGTATAGAAGAGGCAATAAAGGACTAGACTTAAGTAATAAAACTGTTATAAATACGTACCATGGTCAAAAATTACTATAAATATAATACTTTACAATTTGTTTCCTTTAAAATGTATTCATGAGAAACTGGAATCAGTTAGTTAACTAATTTTTCTCTCTGTAGACAATACAGTGCTCATTTAAATGAGCGGAAGTGTTTGTCCTGTGTGGAGGACATGGTAGCTGCTCTAATAAACCCCCTGTGCACTCCTTCTTTCCCCTATTCTCTCTCTGGAGTATGTCCCCCTCCCTTCAAACCGCATCTTTTCATTGATGTTCACATGCTCCTCAGAACTCGTCTCCTCGCCTGCCTGCACTGCTTTCTGTATCCCTTGGAGGACAGCAGGAAAGATGGGGTGGTGAGGGGATTCAAATCACCCCACTTCACAGACATCAATGGAGACCTGAGGAGCCTGAAACTTCTTTGATTTTGCAAAGGACAGAGAAGTAAATAAAATAACTGGGTGAAAATAATAGAAAGTCGTACTTAGAGAATGCCGGAGCGGCAAGATTATTGCCCTTCAACACAACGCTGTACAATCTACTGAGTTTGTCCTGGAGAAAGGATAATAGAGTAAAGCGTTCTGAAGAAAGAGATGTACTATAATCAGATCCAGAAATATTGTTAACATGTATTAAAATATATTAAATATAAAAATATAAATAAATAATGCATGCTATATTTTAAAGCTTTAACTGTTCAGCATCCCAAACAGTTATCGATTAATATTTGGTAAAGAATGTCCTGAACAGAATAACAGCATCACCACTTCAGCTAACAAGCTTGTAAAGATCCTCCAAGCCAGTTAACTTCCCTTATACTATTCTTCAGTTAATTTTTTTTTTCAGTCTAGTGTTGAGTTTGAATAACAATAAACGTCTTACTTTATCTTTTGGTACAGTATAAAAAAAAGGAACAAGGGAAAAAAAAGGAAAAACCTACGCTTTTACTTAAAATATCATAGCGCTTAGTAAAATTTGAAGCATTTACCAAAGCATCAATGGCTGGAGCATCAATGAGCTTTATTTTAATGTACAGGTGCTTTTTGCATGCACTGTACGAGTCCCATGTGGCGAACAGGAAAATGTTTGCCGTATCATCAGAAGATTGCAAATTCAAATACCATTAATCCTACAACTATCTCTGGTCTGGTGTCCAAGAGAATAAAACTATGTGACATGGAAGTTTAGAAAGTGTGGTCTAGAAGTTTAGAAGGTGGCTTCATTCTTCATCATCCTGGTAACCGTTGAGTTACAGGTGAGAGCTAGCTAGTAGATTACAATTGGCAAACAAAGAAACAAAAAAATATCTCATTCCATACTTATGTCATTTAATATTTTCCACATTGTATTTGGAACTATTATATATTTTTTATATTATATAATTGGTTAAAGGCAAAAACAGTGTCTCTGTAGACTGTGAGCAATAACCCATATACAATTTAATTAAATCCATTTTGAGGAAAAGTATTTTACATTTATTGTTTATTTTATACTATAATACAATGTTCTTAAAAGAATTGACAGTATGCACTAAGAACAATATTCAATGATTAATGAATATACTTCTTGATTAATTAATCACGAACAGGGGAACATTTATTAAGTGAATTCCATGGTGATTTCAATCATTCAGCTGAAGTTAATAGGTTGAATGTCTTTTGTAAATATCTATGGATTTTTCTCACTCACATATACTGTATAAGGTAGCTGTTCCTGAAAAGAGAACAAAATAGTGGAAAGACTTTCAAATGTTTCCTGACACTGACTAGTCAATGAACACTGCCACAACTGCATTGGTATTCAATGTGCACATGGCAATTTGCTTAAGAGCTTGCTAGGAGGAAAGAATCAGCCTTCTCTCAGTTCACACTGCTTTCCCACATGCAGGAAATCCCCACTTCAGTTGCACACTGTCGATCAAAGGCGTGATCTAATGGTTACTGCTGGATTTTGGGACCATGGTGGATCGTTGCTCACAGACCAAAAGCCTTTTTGTTTTAGCGCTGGCACAAAGAAAGGGCAATACTAAAAGGAGATAAGATATAATAAACTGTGTGTGTGTTAATATACAGTACATGTATGCGTCTCGTCATACTCTTATGGCGAAAGGGGGATTTAAAGAAAAAACTGCTTCTCCTACTTTTTCCATCATAAAACCCTTTCTTTCTGTATTTTTCCTCTCTTTCAAAGCCTCTGCACATCTGTTTTTTCTTTTTCTTTTTTTAATTTAAGTTCATTTGCACATTTTCAGCACTTTTAATTAGACGAGAGGAGGGAAAGGAAACTCTGGGAATGCAATAAACTCTGTGATTAAGATTCACAAGAGGCTGTCCCAGTGGACACTGGTCTGAAGCACAACACGAACACTAAGCATTATCTGATCGCTTTAGTGTGCTGATTGTTTTTTTGTTTTTTTTCTCACTCCAGCCAGCTCTCCACTACAGTGCCTGATTACAGATCTCTCTTCCTCACTCGCCCAGCAGCAGCAATGTGTCGGTTTCCAGACACATTTGTCTGATGTATGTATCATCACTCGCCAGAAGATACCGGAGCTTTATCAGGTTCAGTTCCGATGAGAGCCAGCTGTTTGGGATCCAGGCACTGAGGGCTTTATGCACAGATGGCTGGCTAGCTGTGTAGCATGTAGCTGAACTGGCCCAGGGCCAGACAGGTGGGCACTATCTGGGCTCTCCACTGTGCTTAGCCCAGGGTCTTTGGCGCTCAGCTGTGCCAGTTGTTTCCCTTGTGTAGATCTGCTGCCTTTCAGGCCTCCCTGTGTGCCCCTGCGGAGCCACAAGATGGTCTCATTGTGCAACGCATTGTAGCTGCTACAGTCACTCAGATCCCAATTTCAGATTACAGCTGGGCCCACTTAAATTGTTTTATGCCATTTTAAGATGGACAGTTTTTTTTTTTTAAGATGGACCATTCCTCCGAGACTAGAGAGTATCTTTACATGGAATAACTATTTCTACAAGTATACATGTGGCACACACTAGTTTTGCTCATGCCATTGGACTTGTGACTGACACAGAATTAGCAGTGATGTTTGTTTGCCAGTGAGCATTCACTCTTTTAGTAGGATTTGACGGATATGAGAAGCATAATACTGGTGTTTCGGAGAAAACAATCTATTTTAAGAAGACTGTAAGTAATACAAAGCGCCAGACTTGAAACAATAACAGCGCTCTAATTATCAGTACTATTCTTGCAAGGAATAATTTTAAGCTGTAAATGAGAAGAAAATTCAAACCTTAGTGTCCATATGGCCTCATTTAATTTGTGTTTACAATGCTAATAACTTGGAATGGCCTATTTTTGCATTTTTGCATATTTCTGCAATTATCTGCAGCACATTTAAGTTTGAATGAACATTTTGATCTAGTTTTACAGTATTTGGCAGGCTTCCTATATCCAACAAGCGAAAGCACTTCCAAAAGTCAAACACGCCAGTACATAGGCACAAATTAATGCAAGGAGTGAAAAAGTAGTTTTATTGTTAAGTATATACATAAGAGTGCTTGTTGGACAGTTAGGGCTTTGAAAGAGAAGAGCCTTGATGTTTGGTATCCAAGTGGCATGTCAAACTAAGTCCTACCATAGCTTAAAACTATTTAAAGGTATTGCAAGGAATTGGGCTGTTGCAAATAGATATATGTTAGCTAGTCGATATCTGGATTTGGAGGCAAGCAAAATATACCATGAACATGGACAGCATCAGAAAGTCAGTAAAGCTTAGGACGATAGAAGACAAGTCAGTCTCTGCATTCTGTATCTGCTGTAACAACCGAATGGCTGAAGGACCAGTATCAGGAGCAAGTATCAGGAATCAACAATTATTCATGCGACCTTCCTGCTGGCCTCATGATTCCATACCGGAGTACGCTGCATGGCTTAGTAAGTTCTGCAACATGTTTTAGAGCACAATCACTGAAGGCCAACATTAAACCATGCTCTTGTGCTCTTGTGGGTATTTAGCGCTTTGGGTAGCTTTCACCGTATGTTTTTGGTCATTATCCATCTGCAATATAACCTGGTGTCCTTGCAGTTTTACAGCATTTGGCTGAATCTGAGCAGAGAATATAGCCCTATACACGTCACGATTAATCCTGCTACTTTTATCAGCAGTCAGGTCATCAATAAACACACAAAAGAATATCACACATTTTTTCTGGCAAAGTCTAATCTTGCCTTTCTGTTATTGAGCGTTACCAGTGCTTTGCACTCTGTTATGAAGCATCTGCATTTACTGTACTTTATAAAACCATCTCTTGTCTGTACCTAACAGATGTTGAGTGTTCTTGAGTTGGAAAAATGTTTTAAAAGGGTTCCTTTTCACCATGGATGGAATTCTGTGGTCATCCACTTTAGTTGTCTTCAATGGTCTTCCAGGCCTTTTGCTGTTGGTGAACTTGTGACCTTATTTCTTGTTTTTATGTATGTTCCAAACTGTTGTATTGTCCACCTTTAATGTTTTAAAGGCCTTTTATCAGCTTGATTAGTCATGGAGTAACAATGGGCCAGGCCACACCTGGCTATTTAACTGCTATCCTGGGAAATCATGATTTGCGTCTAAGAATAAAATCTGCATAACTGTGCAGAAGAAACCATGTAGAAATATAACATTATCAGAAAGCGGATATGGAGTCAAAAGATAAATAGACTTAAGCACTTAGTCTTTTAGGATGCTTGTTGAGTGTCTGCCATGAATCCTTTACATGTTTTCTGGCATGACTACCCCTTCTGGCATGATACAAACTCATGTCATTCTGACCCAATTATTCTTTTTTTAACTGTTATTATTATTTCAATACATACAGTACTGTACAAACGTCTTCCCTCATTTATTTATATTTTGCTTCCAGAGGGCCAGACTCCCTTGTATTTTAACATAGTCTTGATGAATAGTTATCCAAGCCTCCTGAAGGACTTTTTTTGGCTCTCATATTTGGCTCTCATTTTTGGCAAGTTTTTGGCTCTCATTTTCTGCACCTGACCAGTTTCAGATGAATGTTTTTATGTGTTAAGCCACGCAATAACATGAAAATCATTTAAGCATAAAGAACATCTACTGTAACTTAAGACATGAACCAGTGAGAAACAGGTGCAGATGATGACAGGTGATCAGGCCGGTGATTAGTATACACGTGATGCTGAATGCCGAGTGGCTGGGAGAAATGAGAGGGGAAATGAGGTTGCTGCTGACATTGTTAAATAAAAAAACAGTTTTTAAATCATGTCTTTAGGCACTTAACAGGCTGTTGCAGTAAAACATTTTATCACATTTCTTTATTTTAATCAACAAAATAATTATTTAAACTAAATTTAATATGAAGAAATGAAGGGTGGTTTAAGTCTTTTGCACTTTTTTAAACTTTATGATGCAGAGAAAAAGAATGTTATGGTTAGTGGACAAGACAGAGCACATTATTTATATCTGAAACTAGACTTTTACAAACCAGACTGGAACATTGTATTTAGCTCACCTTTGTGGTACCTACAGTAGTTAAAAATCTCCTTACAGGTCTATATTGTTTATAAGCACCTAAGGAAAAAAGATTACTACTACTACTAATAATAATAATAGTAATAATAATGATGATAATAATAATAAATTAATGAACCTGGTATTTAAAAATTCTTAGTCATGCATGCGGAAGGCCCGGGTTCGGTTTCCAGCCAGTGCCCAAACCCCAGCCACTGGATGCAGTGCCGGTCCCAAGCGCGGATAAAATTAGAGGGTTGCGTCGGGAAGGGTATCCGGCATAAAACCTGGGCCAAGTTGTAGTGCGGACTGGGTATTCCGCTGTGGCGACCCCTTGCCGGGAGCAGCCGAAAGACCAACAACAGTCATGCATAAAAGTGGTGCAAAGAATTGCTAAATCAAAAAGAAAGCAAATGTTTGGTTATGAGCCCAGAATAAATACTGGGTCTTGATACAAGTATTCAAGGCAAGCTTATCTTTCGCCAGGCTTTTCCTAACCAGGAAGTATTTGGACCCATTTTACATGTGCATATCATTAAAATGTGAATATGAAAGAGTAGAGCAGAAACTCATTTTTAACTGAGTATCAAAGAGAGGTTTTTTTCCACTATGGTTTTTTTTCATGGTAATAATTTTCTCCTCTGTTGCAAAAACAAGAACTAAGAGGATAGAGAGAATAATGACACTTCACCACACCACTGTTTCATTTGCATAAATGATTATATTGCAATTTCACACTTATTTGCGTGGGCTTCCGTGGTTTTATTATGAAAGTCATATGTTATTCTGGTGGCACTGCCCAAGCAATTTCGAGAGAAAAAGAGAAAAAGAGAGGGGAAGAGCGAGAGAAATGAAAGGGCTTAATTTCTTGCGCATATTGTCTGAGTCTTGTGCCCTACATTGTAAATTTCTCTTTAACCCATTGCATGGATTGTAGTGCTTTGATGTAGTATTTTGGATTAATCACTTTTCTGTTTGAAGCTCTTCTGATATCCCTGCATAAGTGAAATTTGCATGTCATTAATCAAATTAGCGCTGTAGTTTGGGAAATGGCTTATTAGTTAGATAAAATTTCTAGAACGACGTGCATATAAATTATAGAACTACATTCTTATAGTCCTATTTAATGATGCCGCTTGTCTCATAGACAGGTATTAAGAAGAGAAAGAAAAAAAAACCTTGACTTGAGGTCAATTCTCTGTTAAACAATGCCCCAGTCAGAGGTAGAATGTAATGCAGAGGAATTGTTTATTTTTATAGGATTTTCATATCAACATCATAATTTGCTTCTTTTCTAATGACGTAAGTATCCCTCATATTATGACAGTCATATTTAATGCAATGAAAATGGCGTTCATTAATGAACACAACTGTCATTATTTACTTCATTAAATAATGACGTTTTTATTTAATTCAATTAAAGTCATTACTTCCTCCAATTAACTAAAAAGTGTTAATCGAATGATAACATTTTAATGAATATGTAGTCTGTAGACTGACATTTGGAAGTGTTTAGATACAGTGTTTGTGTGCTGTGTGAGAGGGAAACTGAAAGAAAATGCATCCCCATAATTGGTTTCACACAAATGCACTATTGTTAGCCTAGATACATACATCTCGAGTTAAAATTGAAATGATTTGTGTGTGTATGTGTGTGTGTGTGTGTGTATGCTGCATGTTCAACATGATCATTAGCTGACCTCCTACAATGTATCACCTCTGTAACCTGACTAAAGAGTTCACATAATCATATTGACAAACACAGCCTAGTGGTTGTGTGTGCGTATGAGTATATTTGTGAATCGGTACTACAGTTGGCTTTGAAGAATGGCACTGAAGGCCTGCAGAGATTAAAACGTGGCTTCTGCATTTCCATTATTCATCTAGTGCTTTGCATTTTGTTTTCAAATCAAAAATAAAGATGCATTGACCTCAAAGGCAAAATGAGGGACAGGAGCGGGAGGACAAACCGCCAGAAGGAACAGATGTTGCATTTATGTATTTCATTATTAGCTACAATAGGGGTCATTTTCTCTCTCTCTCTCTCTCTCTCTCTCTCTCTCTCTCCCCCCTTTCTAATGTGTTATTCAAGTATGTTAATCAGAAAATATATGAATGCCAGGATTGCAGTTACATCATAGGGAAAGCCTATGTTGCTTTACACAAAGGTGGACACACACCTCTTTCACTCTCCTAGAATAAAACAATGCCATGTCTGGTCTTATCTAAATGCAGATGTCTAACATAAAACATGAGTCTCTGTCTCACATCATGCACTTGTAAGTAAGATGTCTGCAGCAGACTCTAAGTGTTGCATCAGACTTGTCTCTATTGAACGCCAAAAACTCATCACTCGTCTCATCATGTCTCCAAGCACAGTAATAGAAAAAAACTGACATGAACATAAAATGGTCTTTTTCTTCTCACTCTAATGAGTACTAGCAGTTAGTGTAGTAACTCTACAGAGATTATTTATTGATGCTGTTTTAACTTACCCCTAATGGAAGAGGAAAGAAAAACATTACATTACAGTACATTTCTCCCCATCTTATAATTTGTCTTATCTCTAAAGTCCTGACCAAGAACACTTTATCGTTATGAATGGATTATTACCCATGTCGCCACATTCCAATAGAAGGTATTAATATCTGTCAAGCTTGCACACTCCAACACTCGACCTAATTCATTCAGCTATAGCCTTTAGATTTAATTATATCTCCAGTGTTCCCCCAGCAATCTTCCACCAATTATTCAATAAAACAATAAAGAATTCATTTACACCTGTTGTTAAATTGATTTTTTTTTTGTTGTGTGTGTGTGTGTGTGTGTGTGTGTGTGTGTGTGTGTGTGTGTGTGTGTGTGTGTCTGTGAGTGAATATTTGGTTCTGTGTTGCATGAAATTTGTGCGATTTACACATCGAAGCTGCTCGTAATATTTTTCCAACAATCATCATAACCGTATGTATTTGCGTTAGCTGATTTCTGTTAGCCGTTTATCATGTAGCTACCATTTAGGCACATTTTTCTTTGTTATGAAAGAGGAGGAGTTTTCAGAATAAAAGAGAGGGAGAAGGAAAAAACAAAGCAGACTGGGGAAGCGTAGGAGACTGAGGTCCAGAACGATCCTTTTCCCCAGTAGATTGTTGATGCAAAGAAAACTGTGTCAGTCTTTGCCCTGGAACTATTATCATACTCTAATCATTGTGGTAGCGCAATCTATAATATATTTAGATTGTATCAAATTAAGCACTAATAAAGATGAATCAGCCACCATTAGCATCACACAAATACACATTAATCTGAAAAAAAAAAATAATAATAATAATAATAATTATTATTATTATTATTATTATTATTTTATTTTTAGATTAATGTGCATTTTTGTGATGCTAATGGTGGCTTATTCTTTAGATTATTATTATTATTATTATTATTTGTATTTCAGACTAAATAGACTTGACCAGTACTAGAGTTTTCTTAATTAATTATTACATATGAATGTTTTTTAATATATATTAATGTGGTAAAAATAACTCAACCGTGACTTTTCATTTGCTTAATGATCCCACTTTGCTGTCCTATTTCTAATCCCAGAAGAGAAACTTAGCTTAACTTGGGGTCTATATATAAATATATATATAATTTATTTTTTTTCAAAATAAATATCTAATACAACCCACTAGGACAACCTTTGTTTCCCTGTGCCATGGAAGATGATACAATACTGACCCTTGAGTCCAGGGCTAAATGCTTTGATTTAGAGCAGAGTGTCTTATAGAGATTCCACACACACTGGCAGTATGGGGCTGTGTAGACAGAAAGCAAATGAGTGTGTAGGCATTAGCTGCATCATTAAAAAATGAGCTCTAAGATCATTATGTTTGTTAAATACTCTTTCTATGATAATTTTCATAATCAGTAATATATATATATAAATATAATATATAAATATATAATATATATACATATATTTTTTTAACGCAACATGGTGCAGTGGTATAAATGCACTGAATACTCGTGTGTGTGCGTGTGTGTAGGTGTGTGTGTGTGTAGGTGTGCCTGTATGCACTTCCTTTCCTTATGGCTTACGTTATTAACAAGCATACGATCTCTAATAAGAAGGACATAATTATTTTTTTTTGTGCTAATGATAACATCACAATAGAAGCTTGTTTTTTTCACTCTGCATTTGTAGATAGCTAATATGAGGGATTTAGGCAATCAGGCTTGTGTGTGTTCCAGCTGATAAGGAGGGAAAATGTCCCAACAGTGGCATATAATCAAACCTAGTTTTGTGTCTATGAACTGCAGAAGTGACGGGGCTTCTTCAGTAATGGTTGTATCAGTTTAGTGTTCACTTTAATACTCCAAATATCTCTATCTGTACAAATCATGTCATGTTTCAAAAACATGACATGATTTTATTTATATATTTATTAAATAAAATCATGTTTATGGGCGATTATATATATATAAATACAGATATGAAAATGCTGATGTGTCAAATATTTATTTTCCCTGCTGTATGTATATAAGTGGGCTATTGACACAAACTTTCCACCAGATGTAGCCATCAAGCCAAATGTTCAATTCATACAAAGAAATCAGAATATTTAAGTATACAAGTTCTAATAAATAAAGTGAAGATAAGGCACATGAAGATAAGAAGGTGCAAAATGGCATAGAAAGCCAAGAGATCACCCGAAATCTGTCAGTATTGAGAGAGAAACCCTGCCCCCTATCAATACTAATTGATATCAGCTGCTTTAGTCCTAATTGATGGCCTATAAAGGCTTTTCATTACCCAGGAGGCACACAGGAAAGACTTCATGATGAATAAAAGCAAAGAACTCTCCCAAGATCTCTGTAATCTTATCGTTGAAAAGCATTCTGATGGAAATGGTTATAGGCGTATTTCCAGAATGCTGAATGTTCCTGTGAGCACTGTGGGGGCTATTGTCTGGAAATGGAAAGAGAATCAGTTCATCATAAACCGGCCATGATCAGGTGCTCCACATAAGATCCCTGTCCAAGTAGTCCAAAGAATAATCAGGAGAATTTCCTTTCAAAAGCTACACTCGATGCTACGTGAGAACGCTATGGGAACATCTTTCTGTGTTGCCGGTTGTGAAGCATGTGTGTATCAAACATACACACGTGTGTCAAATTTTGGCATATATAACCTCGGTCAGGTGACATCAGGTGATGAAGCGCACCTGCAGGTTATAAATAAGAGTGAACCGGGAACAAGATTTTTTGTCTTCAGGACCGTATTGTGTTCGCATGTTATGTGTGCAAACAAGTTTAAAAGTTTTAACTCACCAATATGGTGGAGTTTGTTATGAGGGCCATACTTCCGCGTGATAGATCCCTTTTAGAGCGCGTCTCCACACCTTTGTTTCGAGTGCTTTGTGTGCGGCTCGAATTCTTTAAAGAGAAACCACGAGCCGCGGCGCATTCATGGGGTTAAACAGTGCAATCTGGCAGGCGCACACGAGACGGAATCCCCCATTTCTCTCACGCTCTCACCAGATCAGGAAGTTTTCCATCCACTTTTCAAGTGCGCAACGCGTTTCTTGTGAATGGACAGGAGAGACTTACTCTCCCTTCCGCGGGTAAGTCTTCATGATAAGGCGTTCCTAAAATTACGCCGAGCCTTTAGACCTGTCTCTTCATGCAACAAAGCAGATTGCCTGTGCTATCGGCCGTTTTTATGGCTGCGATGGTGTTCCGTGGAGAGTTACCTATGGCTAAATCTCACAGGCATTAAGGATAAGGATTGTGTGTTCCTCCTTGATGCCCCCATCTAGCCTTCCAGCCTGTTTGGAGACGACGTTAACTTCGTCCCCATTAGGTTCGGGAGGTGAAATTATATGAACAAGCCTTCGGGAAATTCTCAAGAGTCAGGACTGTCGGTCACCGGGTGTGACTCTCGCGAGGCGTGAAGCACAAAAGGGAAAGTGTTATGGACCGGGCACCCCCTCGTAAGATTAGGGTGCGGCACGCTGCACTTCGCAATCCACCTCAAAGAAGTCCTCAAAGAACAAACTGGCGTACTGTCTCCCTTCCCAAGGAGCTGGTGAGGTCATCTTCTTGCGTGGCATATCAATTGCCTCGAAATTATGGCTCTATTTCTGGCCCTGAAGCACTTCCTCTAGCAGTTGAGAGGCTACCATGTCCTAGTGCGGGTGGACAACACTACGGTAGTCTTTTATGTAAATCGCCAGGGTGGACTGCGCTTGCATTGCTTGAACAAGCTAGTTCTGCTTTGGGCACAGGACAAGTTCCTGTCCCTCAGGGCGATTTACATTCCAGGGCATATGAATGTGGGAGCATATTTGCTGTCCAGACAAGCTGTGACACATGGGGAATGGAAATTCCACCCCGAAGTAGTTAGTCAAATCTAGGAGAGATTTCATGTAGCAGAGGTGGACCTCTTTGCCTTGCAAGAAACAGCACAATGTCCCCTTTACCACTCGCTGACTCCTCCAGCTCCCCTGGGTCTGGACGCTATGGACCTTACGTGGCCCAGATTACGCCTTTATGCGTTTCCCCCGATTTCTTTCCTACCGGATGTCCTGGCAAGGGTTCGTCAACGGGGTTTGGACCTCTTTCTGATAGCGCCCTGTTGGCCGCCCAGAGTGTGGTTCTTGGACCTAATTTCTCTCCTCGACGGCTCACCCTGGGTGATTCCAGTGATGAGGGATCTGCTGTCTCAGGCGCAGGGGATGATATTTCATTCCCGACCCGAGCTTTGGAACCTTCACGTCTGGCCCCTGAAGGGGATCAACTAAGAGATGCTGGTCTTCCAGTCAGCGTAATTGAAACTATTCTAAGTGCTTGGGCTCCCTGCACTAGAAGAACTTATGCCCACAAATGGAATGTATTTAAAGATTGGTGCATGGCAAAACATGTAGACCCAGTCCACTGCCGAATTGTTTCAGTGCTGGAGTTTCTGCAAGAAAAGTTGTCCTCGGGCTTATGCCCTAGTACTCTCAGGCTTGCCATGTTCTGATTTATAGAGTTTCCGTGGGTAAGCATCCTTTACAGTAGTTGCCTGTTTCATTCGTGGAGCTAAACGTTTGAGGCTGCCCACTAGAACCATCGTCCCTTCCTGGGACCTATCTATTGTGCTTGAAGGTCTGATTGACACCCCTTCTCCATTCTCCATTCTCAACCATGCACCCAGTTGTTCTCGAAGCATTCTGTCCTCCAGTTTTAAAAGCCCCGGAGCAGAAAAGACTTCACTTACTGTGTTCATTATTTACGTCCACCACACTAGCCAGTGGCGTAAGTCAGAACAGCTTTTCCGCCACTACACAAACGTTGTCACGTTGGGTGAGAGATGCTATTGCCCTAGCCTATGAGGCGCGTGGTCTCACTTTGCCTCGAGGAACCAGGGTTTATTTGACCAGGGGGATTGCCTTATGTATTGAACTGGCAAGAGATGTTCCTCTGCAGCAAGTGTGTGATGCGGCAGGTTGGTCCGCACACATTTGTTAGATTCTATAGTCTGGATGTTCATGCTACTCCGGGTCCTAACCAGTCCTCGAGTCAGCCTCCCAGAGCTAGCTCTGAGACCTTCTTGGCCCTTGTGCGCACACGCTACACACCTTGGGGGTCCAGACACTTGCAGTGTGGCGGTGTGGTATTCTCGTTCCCATAGTGTTTTTACGCAGCATCGAGTGTAGCTTTTGAAAGGGAACGTCTCGGGTTACTTTGCTGTAACCCTGTTTCCTAAAAAAGCGGAAACAAGATGCTGCGCTCCAATGCCATACTGCTTGCGTGACTGGACGTTCTTTCAGACAAAATTGTTCTAAGGAATGTTTCCGGTTCACTCCTATTTATAACCTGCAGGTGCGTTTCATCAGATGACGCCGCCTGACCGAGGTTATATATGCCAAAATTTGGCGTGTTTGATACACACATGCTTTTTCAGGTAACAGGGTTACAGCAAAGTAACTCGAGACGTTCTTCAAGAGCCAAAAACCACTCCGGCAGAACTTTAGGAACATTAGCAAGATACTTGCAGGTACTGTTATTTCAAAGAAAACTACAGTATAAGCAATGCACTAAAGCGCCATGGCATCCATGCACGCTCACTACACAAGACTCCATTGCAGAACAAAAAGCATGTTGAGGCTCGGCATCATACCAGCAGTTAAGTTTGGGGGTGGAAGCATCATGGTTTGGGGCTTTTCAGCAAGGCGTACTGGCAGACTTCATATTATTGAAGGCCAGATGAATAGAGAAATGAACTGGGACATTCTGGATAAAATTTGCTGCGATCTACCAGAAAGCTGAAAATAAAAATAGGGTGAACATTTCAGCAAGACAATGATCCCAAACATAAGGCCAAGGAAACAATGGTTTCAAAGTAAGAAAATCAAGTTACTTGAATGGCCTAGTCAATCACATGAGCTAAATTTCGTGGAAAATCTATAGAGAACTGAAGATCAAAGTTCATAAAAGAGGCCCAAGGAACCTTCAAGATTTAAAGACCGTTTGTGTGGAACAATGCGGCAGACTCACTGCTGAGCAATGCAGACGGCTGGTCTCTCCATACAAGAGCTGTAATCAACAAAGGCTTTTCTACAAAGTATTAAATAAAGTTTGTTCATTACTTATTTCCTGTGTCATTTCACTTTATTTATTTTAACTCAATTTGTAGACTTAAATATTCTAATTTCTTCATATGGATTCAATATTTGGCTTGATGGCTACATCTGGTGGAAATTTTGTGTCAACAGCCCACTTAGAAATCCCCTTACTGATAAAAATGCTGATGTGTCAAATTCTTATTTTCCCTGCCATATACAATGTGTGTGTGTGTGTGTGTGTGTGTGTGTGTGTGTGTGTGTGTGTGTGTGTGTTTTGTATCCTGCATTTTTCAATATATAAATGTACTATATAGTACAGTGCAATATAAAATATTACCCCATATTATTTAATACAGTACATAATAAAATATTAACATGACAGATTATCGGAAACAACCAATATGAATTAACTTTCACATTTCTCCAGTTTTTCTGTTTCTCTGTTACAATCAGAACAAGCAAATGGCTGATAGAGAGAGAGAGAGAGAGAGAGAGAAAGAGAGAGAGAGAATACAGTCCCATGTCTCAGCAAATACAAGAAATAAAATGTTTACACTTAAGAATAAGAAACAGATATAACACTACACAATACATATTGCAAGACTAAGAGATACATGACATATCATGACATTTTTGTATCTCATATATGCTGAATTTAGTTATTTGTCACCATCAGCTTTAATAGGAACACCTGTATACCCTCTCATTTAGGCAGTTATCATAATCATAATTATCATAATCATGTGGCAACAGCACAATGCATAAAAATCATGGAGATACAGGTCAAGAGCTTCAGTTAATGTTCACATCAAGCATCAGATGCTTGCTGGTACCAGATGGGCTGATCGAAACTGACAGTTGAGCATTTGAAAAAAAAAAAGGAAAAGAAAATCACTTGGTCTTGTTCCCATCTTTAACTGTCCAGTTTGGGTAAATCTGTGTCCATGGTAAATTCAGTTTTCTATTCTTTGCTGACAGGAGTGCAACCGGATGTGTCTTTTTGCTGTTGTAGCTCATCTGCCTCATGTGTTATGTATTCTGGGATGTTTTTCTGCTCATCTAGATTGTAAAGGGCTCCTGGATTTTTTTTTTCTTTACACTATGCGTGTAAAATTCCCAGGAGAACAGCAGTATCCGAAATACTCCAACTAGCTCATCTGGTACTAACAACCATGCCACAGTTAAAGTAACAGAGATCACACTAGATCTTCATTCATTTACATATTTCATAATTTTATTATATTTTTGTTAATTGGCACATATTTTATCTTGAAGCCTGTGAAAGCAATAAGGAGTTGAAGATTGAGAAATAATGGGATGGAGAGAAATAGAGAGTGAGAGAGAGGGAGCTAGGGAGGAAAAATTAGGTGTGAGCAAAGATCGTGCAGGTCAGTCAGCTCTTAGTGGGGAGCTGTGCTATGAGCAGATGTATGGTGCCAATCTCACACTAGTGGACATATGGGCTTGTTCCGAAACCCGTGCCAGCACTAGCACACTATAGTGGGTCGGTTCAGAAGGATGAAGTAAGAGAAAGTGTGTGTGTGAGAGAGAGAGAGAGAGAGAGAGAGAGAGAGAGAGTGAGAGAAAGCCTGGTCCATTTCTCCTGTATCTCTCATCTGGGCATGAAGCCAAGAGCGCTGAAGCCGGAAGGTCCTGGGGCTTAGCCTGGACCTGTGGACATGGCAGGGCCAAGGTTTCCTCTTTTCTTCAGCCCAGGTTATATTTACATCTCAGTAGCTGCAGGGTCCACCTGAGGTGCAGGAATGTCCTCCACTCAGCCAGGGTTTCTTCACTCAGCGGAGTGCAAGCAGACATCACAGCCCTGCTGATAGGTGTTAAAACATTAGATGTGCCTGTATATCTGGCACATCAGATATACAGGAGAGTGTCACAAGAAAATGGCCCCGGAGAGTGTAAGGGAATGAACCGGAGACATAAGGAAAGCACCAGTGAGATATCCATGATGCAATTTTCTCTTCATATCAGATATGGGTGAATTATTTAAAGAGAAGGCGCTGCTGTTAATCTACAGTAACACTGTGTGAGCATGTGTCAGAGAGTCTGCTTTTGTGCGATAGTAGGATATAAGGTTGCCCTGTTTTACTGCTGTAAGAATAGAACATCCCTGGATCATTGCAGCTTCCAAATGGAATCAAGCTGGTTTATGCACGGAGGCCCCGAGGTTCTGCTCCCGCCACGGCTGGCTTTGAGTGCGTTCTCATCTCGTTCACAATACAGTCTGTTATTTCATCTCCTCCAGATTCTAGGCTTATTCCTCCTTATTCTCTGCTGTGCTCCCTCCAACTTTTTATGGTTGCCATTTGATTAGCCCTCATTGCTGCTTTAACAAGTGGTTTTATGGAGCTGGAAGTTATTAAACCCATAAAATTACTTCTACACTGTATGTACATAAAATTACTTCTACGCACTATATCCAGGATGTCTGAAAGAGGAGTGGAGAAGAAGAAAGAAAACATTAGATAGGGTGTAAATGATATGAAAGAAAGAGATTATAGGAACTATGAGATAAAATATGTCCACTTTTATTAGGCAAATGAATGAGGATTTGTGTAGAGCTTATACGACAAATTCACCATTCTGGTTTGTACTAATTGGCAAGTTGTGATTGCTTGCCCCACCTTTGGTGCATGGTTGAAGACACTTTAGAATAGCACTCTATTTTGACACATGCCTCCTGTCTTTTTTATCATCTGTGCAAGTCTACAGTCTACATTACAGACGGCGCTATTAAATTTTGATGAACTGCTTTCAGTCTGAACAGGATGGCAGCTGGCAGCTATCATCTATGTGAGTTTAAAGTTTCTTTGACCTCATATATCATACAAACTGATGTAAAGGTGTTTCATTTTTTCTCCCTTTAAGATATAAAAGGTGACTGTAAATCTGAAGATGCACAGATTTGATTCCCAAATCTGTGCATTTAATGCCCAAATCTGTGCATCCTAATACCCACAGTTTACAAAACAGATCTTGCACAACATGATGCTTGATATCTCAAGTCAAGTGAGCCTTTTCTTTGAATTTAATCATGTTATTTTTGCTTTGTGGCAACTATTTTAGGTGCATTTTGAGGCAAATAGAGCGAACAAGCTGTGTGATCAGATAGACACTTCTGCAGAAAGTGCAGAGCCAGCCAGGGTAGTGTTGCTGTTGCTTTTCTAATAGAGACATCTTGTGGACATCTTTGTGTGTTGCAACCATACAATACATGTGTACAGAGAAACATGCTGTACACACTGCAAAATTCTGCCTAGTTTATATGTATTAAATAATTTACTGATATCCATTATGATGGCATGGTGGTTTGCATGTGGCCTTGTTCCTCCTGGGTTGAGGGTTCAATTCCGGTAAGCGTGCAGAGTTTGCATGGTCTTTCCTTTGCTTGGTGGGTTTCTAGTCCCACAGAGATGCAGATTATAGGTTAATTGCCTGCAGGATTTGTGTGTCTGTATGTGCCATGCGATGGATTGGCACCCTTTCCAGGTTATCCTCCACCTCGTGCCCAAAGTCTCCTTGAATAGGCTCCAGGCACTTTCAACCCTGTACAGGGTAAGTGGTATAGAAAATGACTGAAAGATATAAATTATTTTTGTCAGAAATGGATACTTGATATGTTTACATTTATATGGTATATTACAAATATTATAAGAAAAGGGACAACAGCGTAAGCTACATTTAAAGTTGTGTAAGGAATAGGAAATGAAAAGAGAATATATATTTTTTGCCACCTAGGCAGCTCTGGCCCCTTGGGGCATGACTTCACAAACTCTCTGGGGTTTGCTGTGATGTCTGGCACCAACACGTTGGCAGCAGATCCTTTGGGTGCTGTGGGATGCAGAGTAGTGCCTCTATGGATTTTTTTATCTGGAGCATTCTATGGACGCTTGATCGCATTGAGATCTGGTGAATTTGGAAGCCGGATCAACGACCTTTGGCTGATAAGCCCAATAAACAGTGGGCTGTGGTGCACTGGGTGTTCTGATACTTCACTCTGGCCATCATTGACATTTACCAAGAAGATGTACTACAGCTGGCTTTGGTTACCACAGACATAGATGAGACCTGGATGCCCGAGCTCCTGTCAGCAGTTTACTAGGAAATAATTGTGATTATCAATGTTATTGTGTTTATCAATTCACCTGGCAGTAGTGTTGGTGTTGTGGCTGATCTGTGCGTATTACTACTGTGTACATGGAACCCATCTCGTCATGACAAGTCTCTTGTTTTTACGTTAGAAAGATTATAATTTTGCCCCTTTAAGAGCTCAGGAAAAAAATTCTTTCTATTTTTCCCTTAATATGGATATTTTTCTGGCTTGTATGATGGATAGTACTTTGCCAGTGTAATACCTGTATCCTGGGATTAGACTTTCCCTGACACTGCAAGGTGAATGGGGCCTTGTTCATTTTTGATGGCTAATTAATACTCATTAATTCACAGTGACATACTTTCCCCCACAGATGATGAGGTGTTCGGGCAGGTTTTGCTACAGTACACTAGATAAAACAGATTACCATATGCTCATATGTTAACAGTATTACTTTATTACTTTTGTGATTTTCTTTTTAATACCGCTTAAAAAGTGATCCCAAGTATTATGGTGGTAGTACCATTTTCTAGATTGATTTAGACTTGGCTTTTGTGATTTTTTGAGGTTTTGACTAAGAATTCAAAAATAATGTTTGTGTTTCTAGTCTTTTTGCATACACAAGATTTGACAACAAGTTAATGGAAGGAAGAACATTTAAATCACATTTAAGGGCGGTCTGTAGTAGCTCAGGTGGCTAGATTGTTGGCTTGGGGGATTTGAGGATCCAGGTTTGGGCCCCACTGTCAGTGGTTGCCACACCCCATGCTACCCAGAAACTGCATGCAGTGGTGGTGGTCCCAAGGGTTCAAGGGCATGCGACATAAAACCTGTGCCAAAAGTTGTGTGTGGATCAAATGGTCTGCTGTGGTGACCCGATGGTGTTTTACAGTATGTCCTTATCTCAACTTTATTTTGAATGTGTTGGGACCATTACTGTGTGTGTGTGTATATATATATACATATCTGTATATTATGGCAGCAATGTGTAGTATTAAGTTTAAGATGTCAGTAATCAAACCATCCTTGATGCTATGTGACTCACAGAAAAACAGCAAATATTCTTCATGGTGAAGTGTAGAAATTTTTTAGGCCCCTCTATACTGAAAAATTTATACTCAAAAAATATTTATACTCAATTTTTATCCAAAAAATGCGTTTAAATGCATGCAAGATCAAAATCAATTATCAAATCCTTTTTAATGATTATGTTCTTTTGTTAATCTCTGTGTGTGTGTGTGTGTGTGTGTGTGTGTAGATATACCGATATAATTTTAAGAAGACTGCTTTGAAAGAAGAAAGTTGCCATTTTACTTTGAAAGTCTGAGTATTCCCAGCAGATGGCGTTATTCGCCCTTCCTATGTCGAAAGCAAATGGTGCATAGAGAGAAGAACACATTAAAAAGCAGTAATGGTCCATCAGATTGGGGTGATGCAGGGTGCAGTGTATGAGATTTGAAATAGTACAGTGACGTTGTTGCTATTTCGGGTTTGTACACAGATGATTCATGGACATTTGTTCTGTGTTCACTATTCCTACTCCAGTCAATCTCTCCCTTTCTCTGTATGAAAAGTTTGGACACACCTTTTAATTCAATGTTTTTACTGTCTTACTTTTTTTACTTACATTGTAAAACCTTGCTGAAGCCAACCTTTTCACACACACCGTTCAGCCATAGCATTAACAAACAAAACCTTTAGCCATCTGGGCAGCTCTGACCCCTCGGGCATGACTACATAAGACCTCTGTGGGTGTGCTGTGGTGTCTGAAACCATTTGATTACCAACGGATCCTCTGGGTGCCGTGAGTTGCAGCATGGGTTCTCCGTGGATCAAACCTGTTTATCCAATGCAGCTCACTCAGATTGAGATCATTGCTATTCAGTTTACCTGGTGTTGGTGTTAGCATTGTGGCTGATCAGTGCTGTTAGTGTGATTTGTGGGCTTCCAGTCTATCATGTCTATCATATTGACTATACTGTATGCATGCAAGTATAGTAAGTTATAAGCACTGAGTTCTCGTAACATTGACTGTTTAACTGCATTCAGAAAATGCTCATTATGGCAGGTTGTGCTCTTAACTGTTTATTTGCTATATAACAGAATAGATTTTGATGAACTGAAAATGAATAGTTGTTATCCCTGTCATTAGCACACCTGATGCTGTTTGGAGAAACCTGTAATTAGCAAAAAATAAATAAATAAATGACCCCAGCAAATTGACATCTTTGCTAGACACATGGATTTGATGAAAGTAGCTGAGAATACTACAATAAAAGCCGACTCTCATTATCTAATGAAGTACATGATTGTTTATAAGTAGACACAGAAAGACAGCACGTTTTACCTTTATATGTCAGCGTGCTGCCCATATGTGTGTATCTCTGTGGAGCATTGCATGCACTGTGCGCTCCTATCTAAGTGCGAACAGTAGTGCAGCTGGCGAACAGAAAGAGCTTGCAGAAAGGCGAGCGTTCACAGCTTAACTCCCCGGAGTTAGCGCGTCGGCTGCATTTATTTCCATTATTAATTAAACTCATTAGTGTCTCTCTGGTAAAGCTTTGCTCTGAGTCTTCATGCTGAGAGACAGAGAGCGTGAGAGAGAAGCCTTTCTTGTTGCTTAATCCCTGTTCTGTTGCACTTCCTCAGCTTCTCTGCTCTTCTTGCATCAGCGCTGATGCGAGGCCTCGCTCTTTCTCTCTCTCTCTCACCTATGTTAGCTGAGGTTACACTCAAAGCACAGCAAATAAGTTCGTTGATGTCCATCTGTATTTTCCTGCACTGGTACAATTGTGACTTAAAAGTAAAAAAAAAAAAAAAAAGGCAGGATAACTGTAAGAGAGATTTGGCTTTTAACATTCTTTCTGATATTCGTGTAAAAAAAAACATTTCAAGTTAAAATGTCCAAGGATGCAGATGTTTTACAGGTTACTGTAAATTAAACAGCGCCTAATCATGTGCATTTTTATTGGATTTATGTTTTTTGTGTATTTTTTATATAGATAGTTATACAATATGTTTTATATCTGGCGTTATAAACCATTATTTGGTGGATAACAGAGGGCTGAGTTCAACAAAAAAAAGCTAAAAAGGTTCCTAGACAACCCTTACATGGATGCCCCTTAACGCGCCTTAATGTTGAACCCAAAGTTATATTTTTGTGTGTGCATGTGTGTTCCTGCACATGGATGTGATCATGTATGCATGCTTGTGTACTGTACATGTAAATGTGTGTGTGTGTTTGTGTTATATCTATTTGCCTGCAGTTTCATGCCTACCTCTAAGCAGAAGCCCTGCAAGTGATTCAGATAAACATACTCAGTGTGAGAGCCCAAATGTTCCTCAATAACTGTTTGACACTTAATTAAAACTTTCATCAGCACCACAGGAGGAGCAGATCAGTTCATTTCAGGGTTACACCTTAATTATACAGTATACTCCAAATCATGTTTCTACCTAATGAGGAGCAGGACGAGTGTGGAAATTAAAACATGCTGTAGATTGATGTGTGCCTCTGTTTTGAACACTGTTTAAGAAAGCAAACAGATCTCTCTCTCTCTCTCTCTCTCTCTCTCTCTCTCTCTCTCTCTCTCTATCTCTCTATCTATATTTATATTTACAGCATCTCTATATTTATTATTTATCCACTAGACCTACTGCTGTGCTAATTGTAATCATAAGAGTGAGAAATGATGAGAATCATTTCGTTGGCTGATCTGATGTCTCAGAGCCCCATGTTGGATTACAGTGTATTATGCTGGCAGATATTCATTATCTTGTCTGTCTTAGAGTGTTGACTGATGGATTGTGTGCGAGATTTTTCAAGGGTTTCACACGAAGCCTGGACTGCAGACGGGCCAATGTTTTGACTGATGATGCCCAGAAACAGTTAGTGTCCTCTGTTGTCTACTTTTCTGGCAAACTCCTTTTTAGTCACAGCTGTTGTTCTGCTTTCAATTTCACAGAGCAGTTGACTCATACTGGTGAAGAGTGTAACAACTAGAATGGAAATGATGACGGAAATATTCGCTCGAGTAAATGGGAAGAGCATGGCGCTGATGCTGCCAACTGTGTCTGTGGCAGTTTCCAGCCATATCGCGCTCAATCAGATGATGGCCAGGCCGTCCACTAGTCTGTATTTTCCCTTTAATAACTTCTGTAATTCTTAGATTATCAGGCAGCTCCAGAAGCCTATTCCACTGCCAAAATGACCTTTACTTTTTTAATGACTGGGCTATAAGCTGACTTTTAAGGAGTCTTTCTGAGGTTTTCTCTCTCTGGGACCTGCCCTGTTTCGAATGATGTACTACCCACCTCTATTGTGGAGCTTGTTTCACCTTTTCTAGCTCCGATGCAGAAAGAGTTACCCTTTTTCAGCTTTTTGACAACAAATTTTTTTTTACAATTTTCCTAAAAAGCATGCATAGATAAGAAGAAAGTGACAAATGCATTATTAATAAAGCACCTGCTCTGTTCTAAACACAGTCACACCCTCTTCAGAAAGGGGCTGATACAGGCATGCTTGAACGCTCCAGCTTTTGACAGGGTTATAAAATAACAGCATCAGGCCCTCGCTGTACTGCCAGCAATGAAATGAATAAATGAGTGACGAACAGTGATCTGCATGCTTTTTCTTTCAACAAGAATAGTGGGCAATAAAAATCCTCATCAGTCCTAGCCTTTTCCATGCAAGTAAACAATGCACATTTCTTGCATGAACCCCTAAATTAGCTCTGCTCGGCTATTTATGGGGAAGGAAAATAATGGCACATTTCGCTTGGCGTAAAACCTCTCTAAATCTGGCCACAAGCACTCACCATACTTTATTATGCCTGCTGCCGATCTCATATTCCTCTTCATTCTCAGTCCATCTTATGTGTTGTATTGTGTTGTATGTGAGTGTCAAGCAGGCATGAGTAAGCCGAGAGCGACAATATGTACAGTAATCATGTCGTTACTAGTTTCTTCTTAAGAAGCACAGATCATGAGCAGACTAAAACTGTAAACTCTAGCACCCCAAAGTACCATCACTTCTGATCATTGCCTAAGCTCAACCCAGAGCCTCTTTACTAGCTAAACACATAACTGAACATTGTTTTGTCAGTTTGATTTTTGCACTGCTACTGTGCTCTAGACACTCCCTACAATAATTTATACATTACTGCTACTTAGGCTCTCAGATAACCCTGCTATATAATAAAACTGAATGTAAAAGTTTTTAGTACATTTAGATTCTGTCTAGTGTTGAGGCACACACACACACACACACACAATTATTTCAGTGTGCTGAATATTGTAATATTTTGTAAGATCTCATAAAAAATGGTTAATTTTGAATTCAATGCATTATTTGTATTTTATTGTTTTTGTTTTGGTCATCTCTGGGACCCCAAACCAACAAGACAATTAAGGCAATGCCAACATAACAGAAGGGCTATAACTACAGTTACAAATATAAATTTACTCTCATCTCTGTAATAGACCAGACATGTATCAAAGATCACAGTTCTAAAAAAAAGTAATCAGTCTTGTCACAGGTATACTAGAGAGTTCCTATTCTGTATGTGTGTTAATACTGTACTCTATATTAACAGTTTGATATTTTTTTATGTTATGTTTTTATATTTTGTTTTAAGTTTTTGGTCTTTCAGTAAAGCACAAAGTATTATAAAACTAAAACTATGTGTATGCTTTTTTTCAGTTATAAGGGTGTTAAAAAGCACTAAAATGCTAAAATATGTCTAAAACTTTTTTTTTTTTGGCTATATCAAAATTAATTTTGTGCTATTTTGCTAAATGCTATAATTCTACCTGTTACATTTTTATATCCTGCAGTTAATAAAGTATTTTCAGTAATTTACATATGCAGTTTAATAGGAATAATATGTTGATTTTGGTGTATACAGTATATAGCATTATTTATTCATTATATAGCTTATGCTTTGATTGTGTTTTTGTAATGAGTCACTGGAAGCAAATTGGATCGTTTTGGTATACTGTACGCAGATGTTTTAATGATTGTTGAGGATCAGGAAAAGCCTCATAAACAATACCAAAAACTCCAGTTTACAGCATCATTAGCCTCCTCCTCTACTAGTTTTACTTCAGTAGTTCAAAACAAGGGCTTATCATAATACAGGTATGATTGGCATAATGTCCATTTATCCCACTACATACTGTACTGTATACATCTGTGGTGGCACAAAGATTCATCATAGTTCAGAAATCCTAATGTAGAACAGGATGTTACTGGACATAACTAGACATAGTAAACACAACAGATTCCCACAGGGGGATAAAAGTCCAAAAACTGTTTATTGCATTTTGCTGTCAAAGTGTTCATATATTAATTAGTATTTAGGCTCCAGAGGGTGCTGGTGGCTTAGTGGTAGGCTTCTTAACAGTCATGAGGAAGTCCTGGGTTTGATTCCCAGCCTGTGCTCAAACCTAGTCACTGGATGTGGTTAAGGCTGGTCCCAAGCCCGGATAAATGGGAGGGTTGTGTCAGGAAGGAGATCCGACATAAAAACAGTGCCTGGTTGAATGTGCAGCTTGGATGGTCTGCTATTGTGACCCCTTAACAGGAGAAGTGTCAACTAGTCTGAGACAGACAAGCCAGCATCAGCAAAACTCTGCCACTCCGTGCCTAAACATTGTTTAGTGATGTAAAGTCATTGAAAGCCTGTGCATCTCATGCTTTGGTCTGTTAAAGTGCTTACGTGCAGTTTCCCTATCCTTAAAAAAAAAATCAATTCCATCAAGTATAATGTCCACTTTCTAGTTTGAATATAAAATAGCATGCAGTCATCCTGAGCAGTTCTGTAATGGAAGCCGTGAGTCTTTAGCTGACTTATACGCAGTAGGGTAATGCACACTGGAGAAAATGGAGCATATCTGCTGTCATCTGCACTGGTATTATCTTCACTGCACCGTGATCTTTACTGTACATAATCATGATATTCATTTCCAGCAAGACTGAGGATTCTTAGATCCTTTTTTGCCTCCATGTTCCCGCATGCATCACAGTCTGATGTTTCACCTTAGCTTCTGCATCTCATCATGGCCCGGATCTTCCCCTGAAGAACAGAAGTAATAACCGTGAAACAGTCCCCCACCGATATGCGGGAGAAGATTAAGAGTGTTAATATGCTGTGCTTTTCGCGGGCTTTTACACCCTCTCTCTTTCTCTTTCTCTCTCTCTCTCTCTCTCTCTCTCTCTCTCTCTCACACACACACACACAGCCTGCACCCTCAGGCTTTCTCTCTTTCTTTCAGCTGTACTCTGCATGAACTAATGACAGCTCTCAATGACATAGTGTTAACTCTGGGCCAGGCTAAATGCACTAAACGTTCGTCTGTCACAGCATGACCTCACACACACACACACACACACACACACAAAGAGGCTGAGAAAGGCTTTACTCAATAAGTCTGCATGCTTCGCTTGCACAACTGTGACCTGCCCCGCAGACATATGCAGTTATAGTCACGTTAGAGAATCTGTGAACCATCATTCTTTTTTATTTCACTGTTTTTTGACTGCCTTGGAGTCTCTTTGTTTATTGGAGCATGTGGGTAATAGCAGTCATATTCATGTGCCTAACATCATATCTGTGTAGTTGTATTAAAAAACTTGAGGTTAGATTTCCCTTTGATTCTGCTGGCTTTAACAATTCTTTTTAACCTTCTTTAAACCTGTCAACCTCAGTCACCACTGATGCTCACTGACTTAGGAAGGAATGTTCTACTAAGCGAGAGATAATTGAAAATCAAAAAAGGCTTTGTTAATTTGATTAGGCAGTGACTGAGCTCAAATTGTTCTTCATCAGATGAGGTTCTATTATGACACAGCAATTAAACCCGGTTGGCACACGCTTGCTCGCATGCAGAGCACAGTGCTGGGACTGTAATTGCAGAGGGTAAGAGTGGAGAGTATGTGGTGTGCAGTGGGGATCTGACAGGGCATTGCGAATGGCCATTATACCAAGAACATCATCCTAAACATACATCAAGTGCATACATAATGAACTAAGAGTGTACAATGAGTTTCATTGTTCTTATTCTTAAGGATATTGCTAACATTTGTTAAAGACTCTCTCTTTTATTTACTATTGGGAAATAAGCAAGAAGGAAATGAGAGACACAACAACCCAAATGTATAGATTTGTGATTTATACCAGTTTTGCTTTTAGACTCAAATCCCACCCAAATGATCCCTGATGTCTGATATGTTACTGTGTAATGTTTTTAGCCTAACCACACTTTCAGCTGTAATTTGTTATTTAGTTGTTGTTTTTTCAAGGTTCAGTGTTCTCTGACAAAACTGAGTTAAATATTGCAGTCTCTTAATAAGGAATAAAAGTAAATGGGGAATGTTATTATAATACAGTCAAATATAGTGTGATGCCCAGTGCAAAGTGAATACCGTCACAAATTATTTTACTGCTCACATACCACAGAAAATTGCCTTTTTTTCAATCATTTACCAATTAGCCATAATAATGAACCGCAAAACATTAAATCCAATATTATGGCCATTCCCCTTGTTCCCCTTCTGATCCCACAAGACCTTGTGTGGTGTGGTGTGATGTGATGTGATGTGATGTCTGGCAGCGAATCCTTTGGGTGCTGTGGGCTGCGAAGTGGTGTCTGCATGAATTGGATCCCATGGATACTACTGGAGGTCGGATTGAGAGCTGGGGAATTTGAAGGCCAAATCAACAATCTTTAACTTTTTGCCTGCTAAGCTCCGTATGTGACTGGCTGTGGTGCACTGGGTGTTCTGATACCATTCTAGCATTGATTTTCTTGCAGCAATTTGTACTACGTTGTTCTTCTTTGTTGTTGTTGTTGTTGAATTGGACAGAATAGGTAGGCATTTGGTCCCTACAGGCATAGACCAGCCTTGGGAACCCATGATCCTCTTACCAGTTTACTTGTACGTAATTGATAATCAATGTTATTCAATTCACCTTGCTGTGGTGTTAGTGTCGCAGCTGATTGATATACATCATACTTTAAACACCTTATTGTTGCATTTCATATTGTGGAATTATACTGTAGGTAAGATGTTAAGCAGATAAAGTTAATGCATAGTTAAAGTCAAATGCAATATGCAGCTTCTCATGTTAAAGGAACTTTTCTGTCCTAAAGACTTTGCAGTGTCAGAAAACTTACTCATTGTTACAAATCCCTGACACTAAAGATTCTTCCTTAAATAAAAAAAAATGTTTTTAACCTTTATCATATCACAAAGTTTTATCAATTTAATATTAATGAGCTCATAAACATGTGAATGAGTTAATGCGATTTGATAAGCGTTTAGACCAAATGCATTAATTAAAGGCTGTGTTTTGAATAGCTGATATCTATACAGAATTCTTTTTTTAAGCGAACAGATTCAAGAAAACAACAGCACCTTGATTTGATAAATGCTACAAAAATTTGAATTCACTACTTAATTTTCTTTGCTATGTCTTTCAAATGAAAAATATTACATAGTTATAGGACCATTCACCTTAATTAAAGAAAGATTTTTACAAATATGAAACAGTAGGAACAATGTGTTTTGAGCCTTTTATAACTTTACATATAGGTAAAAACAGTATCAAAATCCTTTTTAGCATTTTTTTTAAACAAGGTCATAAACTTTCTTATTCTCTGTAATATGTATAGATTCCTGCACACCTCGAACCTTAACATTGCACCAAGTTTTATATCTAGTAACTTTTGTTTCTAACTACCTTTCTGCTGATAAGTGTATCTGTCAGAGGCATGTATGGATCAGCCCTGCTGTCACACACACACACACACACACACACACACACACACACACACACACACAGCCTGCTAGGTAATTAAGGTGAAGAAAATTGCATAGATTGTGATGCTTTAGTTACCATGGCCTGTTCCAGCTCCCACAATTTAGCAAGCTGGTGTATTCCATTAAAAGGAGGAAGCTGGCTGACCAGGACTATTACTTCCTCCTAGGCCTGCATGCCACTGGGCTGTTTTTCTCCTTTTCACTATTTGCCATTACCTTCACAACTCAAACCATCCATCTTAGCTCCCCAACTCAGCCACGATTCCCCTGGTTTCTGTGGAGCTAATTGTGCAGAAACACAGTGGGAAGGGCCTCTAGCATTAAGCCCCATGTAGGAGGAGGAGAGAAAAATTTGTTGCCAGTGAAGGATGTGCCTTACTTTGTCTTATGGAAAATAGATGAATAAGGACAAAAATAAGATAGAACTCAATAATTCTCAAAGGAGAAAGGAACCATCTGATTGAGGGCAATCCACCATGGAGACATCGTGCGTTTGTTCTGCTTCGTTTGGCAAGCTGTCTCATTCCATCTACTCTTAGATGAACACTGGAAGAGCATTGGTGAATGTTACTCATCAGTGATTTTTGTAGCTTTTTGTAGATTTGCTACTTCACAGGACAGCATACTGTACCTGATTTGCCTGATGAGAAATGGCCCAAAATTAGAACTTGTAATTTTGAGCTTTGATTTGAAACAACATTTATGCTTTGATCTTTGCTTTTAAACAATTGATCCATCTTGGCATTAAAGTAATTGCTGTCATGTAAGTTCTTAAGTCAAATCAGCACCATGTCAAAAACGCAGTGAATACTGTACACCAGTGCTGTACCAAAGAAAGCAAACAGACCCAATACTGTGTAGATAGATAGAGAGATAGCATATATTTTGCATATACTATATAAATTTAATTGGACTGTTTTAAATAAAATCCATCAATCCTGCCTGTGTTATAGATTAAACATAATGATGACCTGTTCCCAAATTGAAATATAATTTTCAATTCATTTTCCCTCATTTATCTTAACCAAAACAAATGAAATATCATTGGAACATTGAAATATTCATATTACAACTTAACTGAGAAACACAGACACACACACACATAGACTTAAACACTCACATACACACTCACCGCATACACACACAAAACCTGATTGTGTGTTTTCATTTAGTTGTAGTGACACCTGACAGGTTTCCCACACATATAAAGTTTTGAACATGAAGACCTTTGGAGAAGGCAATTAAAACCTTTCCTGTAATATTACTTTAAATGGGACATATTGTATAGAGGTGACCTGTCTTTATCTGATGTCCTACTTGTTTTGATGCTTCTGGCCACTCAGAGATAATTTCCCAGCAGGTTACTTTAATGGTAAGGTTAAAGTACATCAGGCAATTAAAGATAGTTTTGCACTTTTCTCTAGATTCTTGTTTTGGTACAAGATACCGTTCCCAAGGAAAAAAAAAAGAAAGAAATATATTTTCTTCTATTTGTTCAATCATGTCACTGTACATATTACAGAATGTATCTGAGCTTTTTTTTTTTTTTTTTGGGCTGTTTCTGACCAGCCTCAGCCTTCCAGATAGCCTCAGTGCAAATGCTTTTTTGTGGTTCAATGGCATGCTTTCTTGGTTAAAACAATCAAGCAGCACTCAATGGTATAACCATTAAGATGTAAAATGGCTTGAAAGATACTCCTTAGTGTTTGGGAGGAATATTTGCAGGAAGGCCCAAATCAATGGTCCTTTACAGTCCACTGAGGCCATTGTCCAAGTGCAATTGGAAATCTTTGGGAAACTATTGGATGGCCAGAGGAGAGAGCGGGAGATGCATCACAGATAGTAAACCGCATGGAGGCAGAACAAATGAATTGCTCTTGTGAAGAATGCAAGCCCACATAGTCCTGTTTGCCTCTGGCTATTATCAAGTGACATAGCCAATGATTGTGTGGCTATTCCTTTCCTTAACAGTATCCCAAATAAATGCCAGCCTTTAGCCTGCCAGGCGATCGTTAGCTGGCTCTTGTGGGATAGAAGCCCAGCCTCAGGCCATCTCTGATCTCAGCCTGTGCCAAAGGCATTGGCTGTGCCAGCTTTGCAGTGGAGGACCTGTCACTGGGGGTCAGTGACTGCTCATAGACTTCCAAGGTCATTGTGGAACATGCTTGCCAGTGTTCACCCTTTACCTCTACTTTCGCCTGCTTACCTGTACAGTATCTCTTACTCATCTTAACTTTTAAATGTGATATTAAAAGAAGAGCCTTTAAATAAAGTACAGGTCTGGGGTTGCAATTGAACTCAATAGCTGTACATAGCTTTTCAGAGGAGTCGAGCCGAAATAATTTTATGCACCCTCAAGGACTCTTTAGGACCTGTTAGGGTCTAATTTCTGTGCTGCTGCTTATGGTTAACTGCTAAAAGGTCTTAAAGGTCTCTGGTTTGGCCTTTTTATTGTTTTTTGGCTTAAAAAGAATAAAGAAAAAAAGATTGAGATCTTGTACTGGAAAATATTTTTCTATCAGATTTTTTTTTTCCAAATGTACAAGGAAGCCTGCACATACTGAGTCTTTAATAATGGGATTTTGTAATCTCAAAGCTCAATATTTGAATAAACTCAGAGGCCATGTAAGCATTTTATTTGGAACTAGGGACGGAATCTTCTGTGGATTATGCTAAATTTCTGTGTTATGATTGAATAATGATATGGTTGTACTGCGCCGTGCCTGCTGCCTCTATTATTGGCAGAGCTTCAAAGGGATTGAACTAACTTTGCATCTCAGAGGTCAGAGCCCTACACTGCCGATATGTATAGAAACAAGCATATGGAGATGTGTGGCTTTGAAATAATAAATATCCAGGACATTCTGTTGCCCAGGGTAAGCATAGGACAAGCCAGACATGCTTGGGGGTCAGAAGCATTTGAAGGGTAGGGGGGAAAGGTCCTTGTGGAATTTTGCTTTGAGCGTATATGATGAAGACGTTGATGGTGTATGGGAAACCGATGGGATGCTTCTCCCACTCAAATGATCTGTCTCTCTAAATTGCAGCACTTTTCAAAATTTATTGTTCAATTTACTTTTGTACCCTTGATGATGATCAATAGAAACAGCTTTGTTCGCAGTGAGGATGTTTTCTCATCATTTTCTATTAGAATCTGATGGAGTGGGAAAAAGTCAAACCACAAAGCAATTATCCTGAACTGTAAAAAAAAAAACACAAATAATCATATAGACAATACTATTTAATTCTCAATACATATAATATCCACATATCTTATTTTTTATAATCAAATATAGGAAGCAGTATTGAAAGAAATACATATAGCTCTTGTTACTGACAGCTTGAAAATTATGTTTTAATAGCTATTGCATATCTCAGTTATTGGGCATATTCTTTGGTTTAGTTCAATTTATTTGATATAATTTTTTCCTAAGATTCATATTGTATGAATCTTATATTTTGCATGTTTTGCCCCAAAGGAGTTTCATAAGAGATCTCTTTTAGTACATACTGCAACACCACAAAACATTAACACATTAACATTGATTATCAAGATCATGGGCACCCCAGGCTCACCCATGCCCGCGGGAACCAAAAATCAATTAATCCAGTACGATACCACAGAAAAGGCAATGCAGCAAAAATTGCTAAAAAAAAAAAAAAAGACCTTCAGTGCTGGCTACAATACGTAGAATGGGACCAGAACACCCAGTGTACAACAGCTCGCTGCATACAGGGCCTAGCGGGCAAGATCCCAATGTCACTGACCCGGCATTCAATCTCACCAAATTTCAATCCGATTGAGCATTCGTTGGATGCGTAGGGCAAATTTATCCACGGCAGCCCCTAAAAGATCCACTTGCAATGTCCTGGTGCCAGAAAACACAGCACACTCCTAAAGAACTTGCCCTGAGAGGCAAGAGCCAATATGGCAGCACAAGGGTAACATACACAATACTGGGCATAATGTTTTGCATTGTAATGTTACGGCTAATTGGCGTCTATAGTGTATATACTGTACCACTTAATGCAGTATTTCAAATAATTTTTAATATGAACAATTGAAATAATATTCAGTTTTAATTTAGATGCAACAAATGGAAATCCCTTATATAAAACAACTTTTGTGGCAGCTCCACTTTTTATATATCGGTTTTAATGTTATTGTGCTCATATTTACTCAGAGACATAAGCTTAATTTATTCTGGACTGAGGAAACGCTGTGATCCACCTAAGAGGAAAAAAAGTGAAGACTGAACAAGAAGAAAGTCTTAGTGAGAAATGCCTCGCATTCTTGATCACACAGTTACTGCAACGAATGCACACCCTTACACACTAACACATGCACATGCAGTATTTATATGGCGAGTGTACTTAATGGGGTCATTTATTACTTTAGATAGTAAAATGTGGCTATAAAACTACAAAAGTGCCAGCCTTTCCAAAGAACATTGCTTCTGTTGCATTTCTGGACATTGGCCTCTTAAAAATATATAAATAAATAAAATCAACTTTTATGTGCACTGCTGCTGATGTGCAGTATGCTCGATAATGTATGGTGGAATGGGAGTGGAATTAAGGAGGCATAATGCTTAGCGACTGTAAACCTCTCCGGCGCCTGTGTTCGTAGCTTATTCTTATTCACTCCCCCTTGTGCATGTAACATACACCGTAGTAAAAAAAAGATAAGAATGAGGATTATACATTTATAAATTCTACTGTTCAGATCAGCAAATTCCTGCCTTTTTGTTTTAATTATGATCTTTTATTGACTGTCACACCTTCAGTTTTTTGTGCACTGTTAGTGTAAAGACTTTAGGTGGAGATAATAAGAATAATAAATGAGTTTTACTCTCATAAACCTGGAACTCCAGAGCCCAACACACACACACACACACACACGCACACACACATGCACGCACGCACACACACACACACACACACACACACACACACACACCTCTCTGTCTCTCTCTCTCTCTCTCTCTCTCTGTCTCTTCCTAGCCCATCTTACCCAAATCAATAGTTCATTAGTTAAAAGCAAAGAGTGCTTGTCCTGGTTACTACTCACCAGCCCAAGGCTGCTCAAGTCATAGGGCAGGGTGTAACTGACCCATGAGACCCTCTGTAAGGTCTGCATTAACAGTTAAGTTTGTCCAATTCCTCTGATTGTAAGTTAATTTAATATGTTCATTAACTTTTAATGACTACCTTTGGAACAGAATTTACCCCCAGTAATGAGCACAAATATCCAGTGCAATGAGGGGACACGCATTAAAATACAATACAAAACAATGATGCCTGCTCCAAGTGGACATACACTATATGAAAAGTACATTAATGATCAAAGACACGTGAATAAATCAATACTTTTTATTTATTTATTTATTTACAGTAGAGTAAAACGGTAAGCAGAAATTGTAATGCACACATGCAAGAACTCAGGTGGTTTACCCCAGTATATGTATGTGTATATATATATATATATATTTTATTTACTGTATTTTAATTTTTATTTTAATTTATTTGGCTTGCCTAAGCCCTGGCCAGACCATCCTCTCTCTCTCTCTCTCTCTCTCTCTCTCTCTCTCTCTTTCTGTATTTCTGTTTAAAAATGACTAAATAGTGAATATTGCATAATAAGTCTCTTTTAAAATAGATAAAATAGTATTGCCCTTCTTACTATGTCCCATGCATGTGATATTCAGTTCATCTTCCTCTTCCACATAAACCTGAACAACAGGATGTTTTTTGCAGAAACATGAAACCACACCTCTACAAACTGATAAATGAAGGTTATAAGTGGTGGAGAAACAAAAGGAATTTTATAGACATGAATTGCATATTGAATATACCAACGCACATTAAAGGGTTTTATTCCTTTTACTCAGCAATTTGCTTTTATGCATTTTTTACTACTTTTATTTATTAAAAAAGGACATTAAAATTATTCTCTTTTTAGTTATGCTGTGGAACTTATACAAAACATTTATAAAGTTAGATCCAGAAACTACTACATTTTTATCTTTTTTTTCAGCTCAATACCGATTTAACTCACCAATTAGTCCCAGTTACTTACCAATTAGCTAACCAGTAGCTGCTAGAAATTTGCATGAACTTTAAAATAGATCTATTTTTCTTATTTTGGTTTCTCATTTGTGTAACAGTTCATGGTGGGTTAATCTTCTCTGTGTGCTTCAAATAGAAACTGACTTCATAGCAGCCTGCCTTCAGGGCAATATCACAAATGTGGGTCTTTTAGACACCCTTTTTGTAAAAACCTTAGTTGATCGGTACTGTGCATGAAAAGTTTTTTTTTTTTTATGCCATGCTGCTTGTACTATCGCTTGCCAAGTTAAGAATCTTAAATGTCAGTGGCCTTGGTTTATACATTTTGACTTTTGCAGCATGATAGACTGTTTCAGATTTCAAATACCTGCCTGATATAAAAGGGGTTGATTTTTTGGGACAGTAATTCTGTCTGCTTTCAATATGATTCAATGTGATTTTGCAGCCCAGTAACCTGAAAAAAAAAATTCTTGCATTAGTGTTTTGGACTTACATCTGTGTTATTGAATGTAACCTCACATACAGAATGTACTGCTGATATAAACAGTGAAATGTGCAGAATGAGGTGATATGATGGTGTAGTGGGTGGCACTATGGCCTCGCACCTCCAAGGTTGAGAGGTCGATTCCAGCCTCAGGTACAGTATGTGTGCATGCAGTTCGCATGTTCTCCTCGTGCTTGGTTGTTCCTTCTTGTACTCTGGTATCCCTCCAGAGTCCAAAGAAGTAGAAGAGTAGGCTAATTAGCATTCCCAAATTGCCTGTAGTGTCTGAGTTAGTGTGTGTGCATGTGTGCACTGCGATGGATTGGCACCCTGTCCAGGTCTCCTGGGATAGGCTCCAGGCTTCCTGAGACCTTGTACAGGAGTGCTATAAAGAATGAATGTACAAGTTTGTGTTTATAGTATGCTGTACAGAACAAATCAGTGTGAAAATTTTGTCAATAATTTGTTAACCTTGCTTAACAACAGATCAAATGTGGATAAATACAATAACAAAACTATATATATATATTTTTCTTTGTTTGTTTACCCTGCTAGCACAGTCATTTCGTGGCGCAAAAGGCTTATAATCTCAAATGGCTCCTGATAAATATATACTATGCATTTTAAATCACTTTGGCATAATATGTACCTCGTTGCAGTTGATGAGTAATTGGTGTAATTGTAAAGCTGTTTTCTTGTGACCATACAGGCTGAGAGAATGTGTTGCTTTATGTGGCTCTAGTGAATCATGGAGCAGGCGACATCTCCCAGCCCCTGTGCTAAATCATAATCCCCTGACCGTGCCTGTCCTTTGGGCAAGTTAACCCCATTGGTAAATCACTGTCATTTGTCATCAACTGACATAAGCTGCCACGGATGATTACGACAGTGTCATGTCCATGATACAATTATGTGGGCTTTATGACTGAGTGAGTCAAGTTTAGTGTTAGCCGTCCATTCCTCTCCTCTTCGACCACACCATACATCGATCGCTCACTCTTAGACTCTATCAATCAAGATTATCCCTCTGGTGCCAGTGGTTTGAGATGAGCAGCACCTCGGCCCCATTTGAATGAGTATAGCGAGATACAATTACCATTACTTTTTTAAAAATAAAAAAGGGGAAAAAAAGAGCTTTAAACTGTGTTATATAGGGTTGCAATGTATGATGGGAACCTCTGCTGTGAAAATAGATATCATGTAATTAATCTGTAAAAAGTAATCTATAATTATTAGCTAATAATAATTCGGGGGCCTGAAGTCTATCTCGGGGTAAATTTTGGTTGGGGTGCCAATCCATCGCAGGGCACGCAGATACGCACACTCACATGCTGATTCCCACATGGGCAATTTCGGAACATCAATTAGCCTAATCTGCACGTTTTTGTACTGTGGGAGAAAACCAGAGAATGCAGAGGAAACCCACAAATCATAGGGTGAACACGAACACTCGATGCACACAGACGCGAGGTGGGAATCAAACCCATACCATGGAGGTGCAAGTGCTAACCACTATGCCACTGTGCTGCCCCAGTAGGCAGTTCTCTTATTTTACTAAATACGTAATGAAATAAATACACAATATTGTAATGTCCAAATGTCATGTGTGTGGGAACCTGTTTTCTGTTTTCTGGCTTTCAGCTCCCAAAAGCCTGCAAGTAGATGCATTATAAACATTAAATTGCCCCTAGGAGTAAACATGTGTTTGGCTCTATATATCTTTAAAGTTGTAATTCCACCTCCATAGGTTTCAGATAAAACACTGACCATGGATAAAGAGGCTACTGAGGATAAAGTTATCTTATTTGTTTGCAATTTTACAATGCAATGTTGAAGTCATGGGATTTATACAGCCTTGTGATCACTAGCACAGGACTGTGACCGCTTGGATTCAAAGCTGAGATTAATAGCTGAGCTAGTTAATAATAATAATAATAATAATAATAATAATAATAATTAGTGAAACAATTGTTCTTCTCACATGTTTTTGCATATGAGAGGGAGAAAGAGAGAAAAAAGTGTGTGTGTGAGAGAGAGAGAGAGAGAGAGAGAGAGAGAGAGACTATGCAATGCATTTGCTTATACAAAATGCTACAGAAATACTACAGTTTTTGATGTCAATATCTGGCACAACAATGCTGTTTAAGTGACTTTTCCAGCATCTCAGCGATGTAAAATATGACTTTCTCTTGCAAAGATTTATACTATATATCCAGTAACATAGAAGGTCTGCTGCTGTTTGCAAAAATAGAAATATGAGTTCCTCCAGGGAAGAGCTCAAGGGAAGCTTTATGTTTTATTTACAATAAGCAAGCAATACATTTCATTGGGGGGTATGGGGCAGCTGGGGTTGAGAACTGGGGTGGGTTAAGAGGAGGAGCCCAGAACCACAGAGAGAAGGAAAGTATCAGTTGATTTAAATAAAACAAGCAATTTGATGAAAATGCTGTAGAATGGGAATATAGGCAGTGCTGAGCCAGTGGATAGAGTTCTGCACAGGCTCGTATCCATAAGCCTTACTTGCTTTGATAGTTTGAACACCCCAGTGGCCTGGCAATACATTGGCTGCAGAGTTTAACATAGATATACTCTTCCCCTCTGGTATCAAGTATGAGAGTCAGCAAGCGACCAATATCCGGGAAGAGCAACATGTTTTATTTACCTCCATTTAAAGCAAATTCCCTTTGCTGTTGCAGCAGTTATCCTGGTGCTGCATTCACATATTGTGTTATTTGTCCCTCCGTTTTTTTGCAGTGATTCATTTATGTAAAAGATCAAGAAGGCTGACAGAAATAAAAAGATGAAAATATAGAAAGTAGAATTGAACGCTGTTTTGTTTATGGCTGCATTTTGTTTCACTTTATGCTAGCAAAAAAGTGAAACAGTATATGTGCCGTAGGGAAGAGGTATACAGTATATCGATGATTCTGAATGTAGATTTCTATTCTATGCATATCTTTGTAGATTCCATTCACTTTTCTTAACTTGCTCCTAGCTGACATGATACTTTTCAAACTTTAATGTAAGTGCACCTTTGTTACTGAATTAAAAGCATATAGCCTAGGGTTTAGTAATACTGCACTTTAAAGCTTTACTTTCTCACCTCTTAGATTTTGCTATAAAATCAAAAAAAAAAAAAAAAGGTCATATTTCTCATATCACATAGCCGCGTTTTGAAAATGTCCACTCTTTTAAAAGGCTGGCAGCTAAATTAAATACATACGAACATGCAATTTCTACCCATCACATCTGCTCTCTGAGATTGGTCTTAAATAAAGGACCCACAACCCATCTGTCTAACCATCTAGAATGTATGGCATAGTTTAAACAGGTCTTGTTAAGAGACCGTCACCATTCCAGCTTCCCCCCACTAGAAGCTTGAAAGGCAGACATGAAGCGAGCTGATCAAGTGTAAACTTAACGTAACATTTTTGGGGGGTGAAAGGAGACAGTTTTCAGATAAGCCAGGGCCTTGTTGATTGACAGGTGTAATTAAGGTGCTGGCATCGATGTAATATATTTCATTTATCGTGACCAGTTCTGCCACCAACTACTTCTTCTCCAACTCCAAATGAACGGTAGCCATCTCCCCCTGTCTTACATCAGTACCAAGCTCACGGCCATGACAGACACCATCACCCCTGGACAGCCGTTTGGAAAACTGGTTATCCTCGGCTGATATCCTTCACTTGTCAGACCTCGATTTGCCATTCAGTTTAGCAGAACTGCCCTCCCTTACACCACCCCCGCCCCCAAACTCCTTCAACACTTCCTTCATCCCCTTAGGAGTTCGCACACCCAATCTTCCACCTCTGTATCAGCGCAATGTGTGGAATGGAGGAGAAAAATGGATAAGAAAAAAGGGGGAAAGCAGACATATCGATTTATCTGAAAGGCTCACTCAAACACCAGGAATGTCTGCTGACTTCAGCACTTCCCTTGTTGAGACGAAAAGAGCAGAGGATTAACAACTTCTGAAACTGACCCAAAAGACTGTGCTTCAGATTGCCTTAGGATCAGCTAATCTAGAAATGGCCTTGTGAAGAAGTAGAAGTAGAGATTCATTGTAATTTACAGTGTATTTTTCTTGTGTAAATCTCAAGCAGACCAGCCCACTCAACCATGGCTATGTAAATTTAATGCATAGATTATGCTACGGTTATTACATACCAAATTAAAAAGATTTTTTTTGCTGAGGTCATTTAAAGCTATAAATGTCAAATGTACTTATTTCTGAATCGCATATGAGGTTAAAATTGCAAAAAAGAAAGAATAAAGTCTCAATTACTTATTCTCTATACTGCTTAACTTGTACTTACCCTGTGCTTATCCAAGGGGACTTGGGGCAATAGGTGGGGTAGACGCTGGATGGGGTGTCAATCCATCGCGGGGGGCACACACACACACACACACACACACTATGAGCAATTTGGAGAAGTCAGTTAGCTGAATCTGCATGTTTATAGACTGTGTGAGGAAACTGGAGTATGCAGAGACAACCAACCAAGCACGAGCAGAACAGGCAAACTCCATACACACAGACCCAAAGAAGGGACTCGAGCCCTTGACCCTGGAGTAGCGAGGCCACAGTGCTAATCACTATGCCATCACGCCTCCATAAAAATGAATAGACAATTAAAAAGAGCAAAACAAAACCTACAGTAACAATACACACAGATGGGTATTACAAAATTATGTTGAGTTGACACACATTCTACTTTAAGCATAAGCAAGTTTAATGGAAACTTCTTCAACGTCTTTAATTTTTCCTTGACAAATGTCTTGGAAAGTAAGCAAGTCTTACCCATAAAAATAATGAATAAACAAATAAATAATAATAATAAGCAACTTGATGTTAAATAAATATTCTTGAGCTGTATAGCATTTATAGTTTTGTTAGTGTGAAAATGAATTGTGGAATCAGTTACTCTGCATACTGCCCGATCCCTGTGAGGGCTTATAATGCATGTGTGAAGCCTATAACTCTGACAGATTTGCACCAAACATCTGAAATTAGACTCAGTGCTTAGAGAGGCGGCTCACATTAGAGTGTTATTTGGCGGCTGTGCAAAACCAATTACTGGAGGGAAAAGAATCGTTAATTATTTAGCTTAGACCACACATTCAGCTTGGTAAACAAATTACCTGTAAAATACTATAAGCAAGACGACATGACTCTGAAATCACGTAAAGTTAGAGCTGCTTTGGAAAATTCATAATAACTATTTGTGTAACGGACATGTTAAAGGAACATTAAGGTTTCTTCTCTAATGGTTGTACAGAGGGAGTTGAAAAGATTTGATGGACGAATCAAGGCTACCAACTTAACTAACTAAAGTTGATAATACCAAAGTATGTCATGATTTTTCAAGTGCATTTTGTCTTTCAACTGCTTGCTAAAGTTACGGTATAATAATATAGACATTGCATACAGCTAATAGTAATTTATTAGAATGGTCAAGGCTTTGTTTGCCTAATTTTTCTATATTATAAGGTTTTAATTTTATAATATAGATTGCATATCCTACATCATAGCATTTTGGCTGACAATCACTGACATTTCTTACTTTGTAACCAAAAGCCCTTCTTTACATAAGGCAGGCTATTTAGACAATTTAAAGTTTTATTCAGATTGTGGTTATACAGTATACTGTAGCTGTCCAAGTAAATCCTTGTGTCTGGCCTTACTGTCACGCCATGCTATAACAGAAGATTATTCAGCATCTTATCTGAATATAACAGTTTTATATTTTGATCCAATCCACTATATTATATATATAGTTTTGGATCAGATAGTTAATAATTGTAGGTGTGCTCTAAAAGTGACTCGCTTTATTTTCTTTAAGCTATTCGAAATGTCTTTTCCAAATGAAGGTCTATGTAACGTGAGAATAAATATATGGACCTAGCACTGGTTCAGTGGTCACAGCACACGTTACTATTACATTTAACGATTTTGTAAATTGCAGTGTCATCATCCATGGTGCCAATGCATAAGTGTATACTTTAGCCCGGATTCAATCATTAAACTTGCTTACAGTGAAGACGAATTAAGCAATTATGAAATGTTTGTCCATTAACACATTATGTTAACAAAGAAGTGATGTATTAAAGTTCCTTAGCAGTGGAAGTATTGTGTCTTTTATGGACCGCTGAACATGAATTAAAGCACTAAGCCACAAGAGGGCATGCGTTACAGTGGTTTTTATTATGGAAATGATAATGGCGGTCTTGGACAGGACATAACGTGGATTAACTGGATTGAAAGTGAAAGTGGTTTACGAATGTGGTAAAAAACATTTCTCTTACACAACAAAGTCTGTTAACAGTGAACCTTGGTTGCTATGCAGCATAATTGCCAAAGATCAGACAAAACATACGTATGATGCTTGTATTGGTATGAATTCTAGCACATTAATACAGAACTCAAATATTATTATGCTGTACATATATTAGGAATTATACTTCAGATTTTAGAAAAATAATGGCACTAATACACTTGGACTTAACATTAATCATCTTAGAAGTGCCCATCCAAATAACCTTCATTTGATGTGGTTGCGTTTGTACCAGGACACTCTTCCATTGCTCTTCGACTGAGATAATTATGTTTTGCTGGGAGCGTGTGCATAGCAAAGGCAACAGCAGCAGCAGCTGTGCAGGGACACTAAAACTAATTGAACAATGCGCAGTGGAGATGTCAGGGCACAAAAAGGCTTGCAAGCCATTTGGACAGCGGTGCCATTTAAGAATCAATAAAGCAACAGCCATTCGAGGTGTGAATGCATCTTCAGTTCATTGTCTTTCCGCTATTGTCAGCAGAACGACCCTGCTTTATGTCCACCAATCATCTCTCAGCCGCAGCCAGCGCTCCATCCAGTTGCCACAACTCACAGCTCCCCTTGAGAGAGCACAGCACTGCTTGGTAATGGGAAACTCACAGATGAACACACACACATACACACACACACTAACGCATGCACACTTTTTTGTGGTCTCAAACACAAACCGATTCTGAGGTATAGGTGGTAAAAGTGCATGTTACAGCTTTAGTACGTGACCATCATGAATCTCATGATTGACATATTGCAGTGGCATGTAAATTTGCCTAATGCTACATACACGGTGGGTTTTAGTGGTGAATCTAAGCTGGGCTTTATGAGGGACTCTTTTCGGAGGCCTCTATGTTACCATAATGGACAGCCTTTTAGCTCCCTCGCTATAATCATAAATTTAGCGTCTCTGAGTGCAGATGGTCTATAACCATGCATCACCATCAGACCCGTACCGGACAGAACCCAGCAAGGAATCTTTCATCCTGCCTCTCCCTCTCTCTATTTCTCTTTTTCTCTCTTACTCTCTCTCTCTCTCCCTCTCTTTCTCTCTGTCCACATTGCCTTTACTTTCTGCAAACTAAACAGATATGCTAGGCTGCTGAAATTTGTTTCCACTCCCAGCACCCGCTGCAGTTTGGCTCCAATAAAATGAAAGGCGGGTGATGGATGGACCTCTGTAAAACGGGATTATGTAATCGGCAACTTGCACTCTCCACTTCGCCCACAAAGAATCCTAGCCAGGGAAGAGCAATTAAATGAAAAGGGGTGGTGGAAGGCCTGACCTTATAGGTGTATGTGTGTGTGTGTCCCAGTTGAATGGTTGGCATGTTTCACATCCACCACACTCTCTATCAGACTCCCACTCAATCACTTTAAGATAGAGGCAGGATTCCTCCATTCAGCCAGACAGACAGGAAGAGAAACCTCCAATAGGGAAGAAACATTCCAACTTGAATAGGTTTAACAGTTAATGGCATACTAGTGTTTAAAAGTGTGTACCTGGCATATAAAGAATATCTGTCACTTTTACTTAGTAACCGCAGTGATTTATTTCTCAGCGAAAAAATTTGCCAAAGTCTGTCCTGCATATCTTGGATTGACATCGCATATTCATTGAGTGTGATTTGTTAGTGGCCATGTTAATCACTACCTAAAGAGATCCCTCCTAGCATGCTTTTTTGCCTGTAAAAAGGAGACAAGACCTGATCTTGGCGCCTTTGTTTAATCACCCAGGACATTTTAATGGCTCATCAGAAAATGGTGAAATATGACTGGAGGCTAACTGATCCAAAAATACCCATAAATCCCCATCCAGGGAGCTGTTGTTGGGGTCTGCGGGGGGTAATCCATAACTCTGGCAGCTCGGATAAAGGAAGAACGATTAAAATAATGAGTGGGCTGATTAATCTTTACATTAAATATTAAAAGCTCCTGGGGGTGGTCATCACACACGTGAGTGGTGATGAATGTCTGATGTGAGTGCGTACGGTACAGTCTGGCCAGTATTAGGTGTGTTTTTGTTAGCAGCTGGTGGTAAAGTATAACAGCAAAGTGAATGCTGCACATTAACCCTGTATTCCCTGATGTATTTGCTGCTCCTTTTCTTTTTGACATTATTAATTGCAAAGCACTTTGAAGAAGGAACGATCCATATTTAGGATGATTTAAAATTTTTTGCTTAAGTCACATTACACTATATGGCTGAGTCCTTGGGCGTGATGTCACAACATTCTGGTACCTTAACTGAGTTTTCTCTTGCCTTAGCTCTGTTGCCCTTTTAATATGTATGTTTTCAAACTGTAAAATAAGTTAGAATTTCTCATTAAGAATCAGTTCTTTTCTATGAGGGGCATTCAAGTCAAACCAGGACTTGTAATGAAATTTCTTATGAATTAAGCCATAAAACTGACTTCAAGTGCAGTGCAGTGATTAGACTCTTAGCGGCAGTAAAATATCTGAACAGTGCGAACGTTTTACAGCAAGCCATACATCCGTGAACGACGATCCTGGCCAAGGTGGCTCAGAGCCCACTGCGGTTCTTCCTGTGAGCATTCAGCGAGTGGAATGCCTGATCCTTGAAAACTGACGAATAACTTATCACTAACTTGCAGAAGACTCATTACAATCATTCACGAACATGACTTACAGGAATGTAATGGAAGAGTGCGAAAGAGTCATTACAGGAACTCGACTGGGAGATACAGTATTGCTACTGTACATCCCCTGTGCAGTCCTTGCTCTAAACCATTTCAACGTGTTTGGGCCATTAAAGGAGTTCCTGGGAGGCCAGGTTTTCATATGTGAAGCAGGCAGTCCGATCATGACTCCGGGGGTACTGGGAAAGCTTTCTACCTTGATGGTATTCAAGCACTAGTGAAACACTGGGATAAGTGCATTAGTGTAGCAGTGGATTATGTAGAGAAATAAAGGGAGTTTTTACTCTTATGATTATGTTCTATTTTTTTTCACAATCAGTAATCCTGCCTAAAAATACTTCCCCCTTATGCTTGTATCTACTTTTCGTGTTCTTCCAGTAAATCACATTGTTGCGAGAGTGAGGCATCAGTTCAAGAGTGGGAAAGTCAGAGCAAGATGCATCAGAAGACGTAGAATAAAATGCCACTTGGCCACAAAAGTGCCCACAAAGTATGTTTGACATTAATGTTAAATTTATTAAAACTATTTAAAGGTTGCTTTAAAAAGCTAGTGTGAAATTATTGAATAGTCAACCACAGTACTGTAAAGTGCAGGACTGAAGAGAAGTTGTACAGAAGTAATGTAATGTAATGTAATAAAGATAATGTTTCTAATAAATGAAGTTCTTATTAAATAAAGGCTTGTATCCAAACAAGTAATCAGTGAGAACAGCATTAATATGGCTAAAACGAAAATTGATTACAGATGTACTGGAGTCTACAAATTGAGTGGACACAGTAAGAACTTACAGTAGAAGGATGTTGTAATGTCTCCCTGGACCTGGAGCTAACAAGCCTTTTTGGACATGTTCAGAAATAGCCTGGTGAGGATCTGGTTGATGCAAGATGCAGGAAAAAAATAATAAGATAATAGTAACTATGGCATTGACCAGTTAATGATGTAACTAACACCACATAGAGACTTTATTGATGATACAAGCATGGTGCAGAAGGGGAAGATTGGATGGGGTTCTGACTGAAATGTCAATGGGATGTCACTGCGTTGTTGCTCTTCAAGCTAGTTCTAGGACCATGGTCGGTTCATGCCTCTTTGTAGAACACCACCTAATGTTAATGTTTGGTACGATTTAGTACAAATATTGGATCCAATTCCTTACACCATCACTTTGTGATAAAAAGAACTATGCATATCACAATATTTATACCAACACACTGGGGTAAATGCCTGGGAAAAAAGTGTGATATGATATAATCAGACGTAATAACTCAGTTCAATCTCATTGGATATGGAGCACATGATCATGTGGGTGAGATATTTTTCTCTTTGGACCTGCTTTATTTAGCTTTTTTAGGATGGTCTTAGGATCATATTGTGAGGGCACTTAAGATAGGATAAGATCTGTCTAAGATAGGATACAATAACATAAAATAAAATAAGTGTAAGATTTTATTATATTTTATGTTTTTTTCTGGTTTGTTTTCATGTGTGAAGATTGCTATTGGTAGATCGGTATGACAAAAGTATTCCAGTTAACCAACACTGTTTTAAACGATCTGGTACATGTGCATAATATTTTCATCAAAGTCAGTGTCATTTATAACATACAGTTTTTATGCATAATTAAACCTGAAAATGCAAACAGCTTAGTACTCATTTCCCAGCACTCTCAGTAAACTAAGCTATATAGTGGTTAAATAATTCAGATAGATATACACTGACTAGTGTTCAGTGTCCACAATGCTTATTATTGTTTTAGGTACTCATGATGTGATGTTGTGGTGTGAGCAATCATGTTTTTTGAATGGAGTCAGTCCCTTTCTCACTATCAGTCGAAGCTCAGGCCTGTCAACCATAACAGCAAACACTGGCTCTAAATAGACTGAGAAAGGAAATGGGGCTGTAATAAAAGCAGTGACAGATCCCCCAGCATCCCAGCCACAATGCTTGTCTTGCACTAACCCGTGAAATCGAGTTCATCCTAAAAATGTATGAGCACACTGCACACTACTCTCACTTGTCTGATAATTTCACTCACACACACCAACACATCCATCGCAGATACAATCCCACATATGCCTTTCATACCGTTTTAAGCATTTAAGGAGTTACAAACCCTTAAAGGCTGATTTATGCTTCTGCATCAAGTCTACACCATACAGCATAGCCACGAACCCTACAGTGTACGGCCTCGGGCGTGGCCTGTATGTTCCTCCTCAGAAATGAAACTCCAATAAGATCCGCTCAGTTTCATTCTCCATTTTTTGTAGTACACAAAAAATCTTAACAGCGGGTGGCCAAGAGACTCAGTACAGAAGCCGCCAACTGGAGGCATGGCAGTGTAATTGCAGTGTAACTCAGACACATCAAGTATAAATGCTTAAACAACAAATTCAAATTCAAATTTTATTTGTCATGTACACAGTCATACTCAGTACGATATGCAGTAAAATGCTTTTTCGACTACCAGTGACCTTAAAATAAAAGCTTACTCATAAGAAATAAATATGAATAAAGGAAATACGGTAGAAAATAAAGTTAACTGGTAAAATATACTGTACAAGTAAAAATAAAAATATATTGCAGTAGAAGAAATGTGGTAGAAAAATGAAAATAACTAGTAAAATATACTGTGCAAAGTAAAATAAAATAAAAATATACTGCACAAATAAGAACAAACAACATACATAGGGCACAGATGTAGCTTAAAGCACAGACTTACTGTAGACTCAGGCAGAAGTGACAAGAACTAATTACTCACAGGTGACAAGGTTTGGAGTAGTGATGTCAGACAATGCCCTTATCTATATCTATATCCACATTGTGTTTCAAATATTGTTATGTATATTTGGTTTTTAACCTGAAGTGGGTGCAGCTTTTTTAAGTAAAGTCATTTCTAATAAGATCAATGTGTTGGTTCTCTTTCTCAAAATCTTGACACCTTGACTGGGAGTTACTAATGAAAAAAAAATACTGCTATACATCCATAAACTCTTTGTAATTCTAATCTCTTTGCAAACCTTTCTGGCTTTGTTTTTTTTTTTTCTTTTTTAAGTGTGCATAATTGTATGAGGGAGGGGTAGCTCGGTGGTTAAGATGTTAGATTGCTGATTAGAAGATCCCAGATCGGGCCTCAGCACTGCCGGGTTGTATATCATATACTGTACAACCCGGCCCCAGAAGAAGCTGCCAAAGAAATGAAAAATATCTCTTCAGGAAAGGGAGTATTTGTCGCCCAATGTGCCCGTTGGTACACAGATGGACCGACACCCTCCCTCTCCCGATGATGAGAACACATTATGTGTTTATTCTGAGGTATTCATATTCAGCTACATGCTTGGTCGTGAAATGTTCTCTTGAGTACTTTTCTCTTTGATCTTAGTGAGAGAACTCTATCGTTTACAGTGCATGTGCTGTTGGATGCCACATGGCCGTACATCTTACTGTAACTACATGTTTATTTGTAATATCGCGTGCTGCATTAGTGTACTGTATGTTTAAGTTAGCAAACTTTTCGTGGCGATCCCAGGCAATAATTTTGTAATCAGACCCTATTTCGCCATCTTCAATCAGACATCTTGCTGTTTTTCTTCTGATAGCCCTTTGACATTAAGGTTGCTTTTCTTTTTTTTTTCAAAGGTTGAATTGCATAGTTTTTCTTCAGGTGACTACTTGACAGCATTGCTTTCTGTAAATGCACTAGCTGTCGATTATTACATTTAGTGCACTTCTAAATATGCATATTGACATTAATCCAGATATTATAGGAAACACTTCAGTGCTGTAGGACCATGATCTATCTTTTTTGCTTTTCTTCTATGCTCTCTGATAAAATGCTCACATTGCTGGAGGATAAGGTTGTGGTGCTAGTTTAAATTTTCAATAATGGTAGATCACTCAGGCAGTTGAACAATAAACAATAAATAAAGTTGTTTTGAGGGGGGGAATAGGCTATGTACACCACAGTCTGACTTCAACTAATTAAAAACCAATCTAGCATGGATTAAGGGTTTTTGGTGCTGAAAGCATTTTACTTGGTGAAAAAAAAAAGAAAAAAAAAGGAAAAAGAAGAAAAAAAAGCTGCCAATGTTATCAGAGTCAGTAGCTCAGGTCCAACTGCAGCTCCCGTGTTTGCACCAGGAATCTTCATGTTTGCACTCGCAACATAATTAAAGCCGTTCCATAATACAATGATATACTGTAGATTTCCAATGAAAACCAGATGACAGTTTAACTGCCTTCACCGATGGCTTGATTTTCAATTTAACAACTCACTAAATCGGCACTGCTTCGAAATAATTACTATAAAATCCAGTTTTCATCTCGCGCTATAAAGCCAGCTCGTGTTGTTCTCCTGATCCGGATGAGAAAAAAGTTTCCAATGGGCGACTAACTAATGGGCATTTTGTGATTAGGAGCTTGATCTCGGTCTTCCCATCCCCCACATCCCCAGCACAGCCCGAGTGATGGAATTTTACAGCCTGCTTTACACCCTTGTTACTTTTTAGTGTTTATTTATGTTTTCCTAAATCATCTCAAATTGGAAATAAACCATGTCGTTGTTTATGCGTTTGTTTGTTGCTGTTTTTGTTCTCGTCTTGTATTTTTGCCTTCTCTTTATGACAAATCGTAATTCATATTAAGTTCCCTCCTCGCACTAATTCCATTTTTTTGCTTTACATTGTATGTTTCACATCGTATTTTGTTCATCCTACATAAACTAGTATCGTATGATTCAAATGAGAATCCTTTTTAGAAAAGAGATGGTGATTAGTCCCGCGTTGTCCTTGCAATTGAACCCACATCAGGCTGTGCTGGAGGACCACCCAGGAGTGGCAGAAGCACAGAAACTTAATATTCAAGTAGAAGTACAAATAAAGTGGAACCTTGGTGCACGAATATAATTCATTCCTAAGTTCTGTTTGTAACCCAATTTGGTCGTACACAGATTCAGTTTTTTTTCCTGATGTCATGTGCACGATTTGCAACCATGGACTGAGCACTCATGCCTAAAAGCGATGACGGTTTCTGATTCGTGTTCTGTGGAGGAGTTTGTGAACAGGGACAGATTTAAGGCAATCATTTGCTAAAGAGTCCGATTTGTTTATAGTCGGGAGCGAACAAATGTTGAAAGTAGTTCACTACAAGCAGAAGTGCCACTGTAATAGGCTTTATTGGTAGCTCAGCTAGCTAGTTGCTACCACTGCTACCCCTGTATAATTCATCCATCTAAGAAACTCTTTAAGTGGAGGCCAATGGTAATTAACATTGTGTTTATTCCTATTTTACGACCGTGGTAAGACCTACGGTCAACATTCACACGTGCATTACCCTGTATAATGCAATTAGTATATGCAAATAAGCATGGCCATACTGCAAGCATACAGAATACAATATGGATGTGTTAAAACATTCTAATTATAAGCTTGTTATTAAAAAAAAGATTGTTATTCCCATTCCCATTTTACAATGGTAGGACTTTGGTAGGACTTGAACCTGGACCCTGGAGGTGCAAGGCAACAGTGCTAACCAATAAGCAACCGTCCTGCCATGATCGTATTAAACATGTGTAAATCCAATTCCAACAAGCTTACAACCTCATAAGAGGCACAAGCATCCTCTGTGATCTTTGGTGCCCCCATGGACCCCACGTTGAGAACTAGAGGCCTAAATAACCACCAGTCACTTTGGTGTGCTATAGTAACTATTCTATGCATTCTTAATGAATTTCTAAAGACAGCCCACATTCTGACTATTTTTGTCAACTTCTTGACAGTTAAATCAGCAATAAGGCTAACTAGAAAAGCAGCCGGAGTTGGATCTTTATCACAGATGACAAGTTTTAGAGAAATTCTGTGTGTTATACATTATTCAACCCCATTGCACTTTCTCATACCCCCCATGTGCCGCATGTGTCCACGGCAGTCGTTACATCCCACTGTATTATTTATCAGAGCAGGCAGTTAATGGCGGAGTCTCCGGAGTGGCCTGGCATTTGGGAACTCTCATTAACATTTGCTACATGTGGTTGAGCAGGGCTGCTGGGGAGCGCTAGCAGCACTCATATATCTCAGCCAGACCGCCATGGCACGAGCCACTATTTACTGCTTACCTTGTGCCATATGAGACAAAGGATATCACGTCTGGCTTTAACTAATATTTCAGTTACACTAATGTTCAGAAGAGAGGGGTGACCCAACAGAATTGTTCCACTCTACAGAATACATGTAGCAGTTTGTATGCAGATGTTTGTGCTATAATGTTATAGTCTGATAGTGTTTAGCCTAGAGGAAATCTGAAAATTGTAAGCTGAAGAATAAATCAAACCTCTGAAAACTCAAATGAACAAAAAAAGGCAGAAAGAGAAAGCTACATGGACAGTACATTCATTATACATCGTACACTGTTGTGTATAGTAAGGACTCAAAACCTTGACGAGAATAGAAATACTTACCTTTGGGATTTAATGAAAATTTTTGAAATGTTCTTACAGTACTTTACGATTCTTTAATAGGATTTGAATACAGAGTGTTTTCAAAACAAGAAATAAGTCAAACTATTACAGTAACAGGTAAACAAGAACAGGAAACATTAATCACCTACTGAAAGTGAAGAGCTAAATGAGAAAATACAAAGAGAATAAGAAGTGCTCAGGCGTAGAACAATGGCAGACAATGGTTTTGGTCTGGTGTCTGTGCTTTGCTTGGCATGTTACCATTTGTATGTTTTCTTCAGGCTCTATTTTTTTTTCTCCCATTCTCTATATATCTGTCTATCTTGGGCCTGGATGAATGTCTGAACATGTACAAATGCCTGGCTTTCCATCCAGCGTCAAATCTCCCGTTTCCACGTTCACATCGAGAAGAATAAAGATGAAGGTCAAATTGATTAATGACTTTATATTTGTTTAAAGATATGACGGTTATGATTAGAGGTTGATAAGTGGTGAACTTTTCTTCTTACTTAAATAATATCCAACCTCATCCCTTTTCCTTTATTTAATGTAAATTCTTATGTATTTTTGAGATTGACTTCTCATACCAAGCTTTATGTTGGAAATCTAAATACCACTTTGATTGGATCTGCTCCCAGAGCGGTCACAAAATATCCCCTATATGCACTGACACTATAGAGGGCTCAGCTTTTACCACCTGATTATGCAAAACTAAATTACCGGCTGTAATTAGCCTCATTTTTTTCCAGACTTGCCTTTCAGCCTCCAGAGGCGATGTACAGTATTTGATCTGTCATTCACTAGTGTTTCCAGGTCAGGGTGGCCAACAGATCGACGGTCTATAACCATGTGTGTGTGTAAGTGTGAGGATATTAACTCTGTGAAGGCAGGATGAATGGAGTAACAGCTCTATTCAGTGTGCCCTGTTGCATGCTAGTCTAATCTGCTTTGTAAAGCCATGGAGAATCCAGAAGGATTCTGATGGAACATTACAAATTCAAATTGTCCTTTTGTGTTCGGGCACAGCTCTGGGCAGTTTTTTCCCCTTTTCTTTCATCTACCTCTTATTTGGTGTTGAAAGGACATGTTCCTCAAATACACTTTTATCTGCCTCTTTTCTCTCTTTTCTTTTCTCTGAATGTGCAATGTATACAAGCAAATAGTGGATACTAGGTTCTCCTTTGATTGGTAAAATGTGTGTTACTAAATCAATATAGCCTCCCACACTACCACACTGTCCTCTCTAATAGCATAAAGCTCACTTCGGGCTGTAAACAATCCTTTGGAAATAGAAACAAAATGCTAGACACTGTCCCTTTTGTTTTGATGTAGGGTCATCTTATTAAATGTTACTCTGCGGTCTGTAGTCTGAGGGTCAAATGACAATAGTAGTCACATTAGATCACAGGAAAAGGAAGCTAGTCTTGCAAATGGTGGGAATGGCAGCAAGTACTGTACTGTACTGTATGCTGTATCTGCGCATGTCGTGTAGTGCAGGAGTATTTAACTTAAATTTTTTAAGATCTATCTGAATAAAATTCCTTGGTCATGACGGCTCGGATCAGCAACTAACTTGATATATATATATATATATATATTTGCTAATTATCTTTATTGAAAAACAATTACAATTGTCATATACAAAGATATAAAAATCACTGAATTGAGTGTATTTTTATTACATACATGTATTACATACATACAGTACATTGCAATGCCACATTATAATACTTAACCATTCATTATTACTTTATAGCTATGAATATGACAAAAAAAAAAAAAGTGGTTGTGTTTAGTTGCCTAGTGGTACTTCTTGCAACTAGTGGCATGCTTTTTATTGCATGACATAAGGGAGAATAAACACATGCATACATCTCTGTTTATCCATCGTTAAACATTTGCATTTTACACAAAAGAAGACAAGTTACTGGTTCACTAATCAAAGGGTGAAAAAAATGAATAATCTATGGGAGGCTCTGCTTTCTGACACAATGCATTTAGTCCTATAGTTAGGCTGCAATCTGTTGAGCTGCCTTTAGCTAAATAATTAACATAAATGCATGTTACTGTACAAACTGCAACAGTTGATCTGCTCTGTAGACTCTTGGAAATCTCTAACTCAAATACTACTGCATTTATTTTTAATGTATGTACACAGTACAGTGTAGTGAAATTATTTTCTGGCTCCACATCTGGACACCGACAATCTGTGTTAATGAATTACATTGTCCAAAGTCATGAACTCAAACATGTTGGCAACATTTCTGTGGTGTAGCTTCAGTCCCCAGCAGCAAGCCCCTATGCACTTTATAGTTAAGTCATTGCATTATGACGTTGCTTTGCACAATACTACTGCACCCCAATTAATGAATTGATGTTTGGGAAACTGAATTTCTTGGCAAACAGTCTTTATTATTATTATTATTATTATTATTATTGTAAATTTTTCTAGTGTCAGCATAGCATATGCGATTGCTGTTTTATTGTTTTTGCTACAGTGATCTTCAGTTCTGTGTTATTTATCCTTTTTTTACTATCCAAATAATTAATGAGCTCCGGCACAACAGGAAAAGAAACAAATATTAATTATTTGTGATGAAATAACAAATTGTTTTGGCTGCGTTCCCAAAATGCTCGAGCAATTGCATAGCAATTCATTACACACAGAGAGAAGCTGGAGGAAAACGAGGGACCAAGAGCTATGCTCTGTGGGAATGAAATCAATACAGACAGGGTGTGTGTGGGTGTGTGTAGTGTGTTTGTGTATCACAGAGAATGAGAGAGAGAGAGAGAGAGAGAGAGAGAGAGAGAGAAAGATCTGTAGGGACTAGATCAATATATTCTCAGGGGGTTCAATGTCTGAGGAGCATCTAGACACACATAGAAATGCATATCATACATCATATTGAGCTTTAGCAAAGTTTTTCACATCTCACACATTAATATTTCTACAGGAACATATGGAATCTGCATTATCCGTGAAATAATAACATGGGCTAAAATAATTATTGTAATGCTTTTTAAGATTCTATCATGTCTTGTTGGTATGTATGAGTAACTACTCTTTCTTAATAAGACAGATTTGTTATAGTTTGTTTTGCGAATAATTTGTGGTGGCTTTCTTGCAGCTGCTTTAACTGTCTGACACAGTTCATTTCATTGACCAAAACAATTACAATCTTTTGTACACACCATGTTTTTTTTTTTTTTTTTATTGTTTAAAGGAAAGAATGCTCAGCACCCTGCCTGATATAATGTGCTACACCTGCACACTTTCTTGTGAGCATATGGATGCATCCAGGGAGTTGTTGATATGCCGTGTGCAGCTTATTTCTTCCCCAATCTGAGGAACAATTTTTGGGCCTGCATGTAGAAATTCTCCAGGAATTCATTCCTGCTGAGACAGGACAGGATTTCCCAGAGGAGCTCCAGTTTTTCGGACTTCACATCTACTCTTGACCGCAGAAAAGCAACAGCTGAAAGGAGTGAAACAGAATATGAAAAACAAACTGTGAAAAGATCAAAGATATTTTCTAAGTATACAGTATATATTTAAATACCCCTTACTCTATACATCATAGTAATGTTAACTATTTGATGAAACAGTAGAACAACAATTTTTATTAAGCTTTGTGGATATTGCTCAGACACTATACATAATTAATCAGAATAGCCTTCAATAGAGGCTATTAAGATGGTGTAATTATGGTAATGTACAGAAATAGGCATTTTGGCCAATTGCTTTGTGTGTACGTGTGTGTGTGTGTGTGTGTGGGCATTGTCCTGTACTCAGAGGATGCTCACACTTTCTGTTTCAACCTGATTAATGCTTCTCTTTATTTATCACACTGTAACAGTAGATGAGATTGTTATGAGGAAACACATGGTATCACACACACTTACGCACACACACACACACATAGAGACGACTAATGGAGTGATCTAGTCTCCTCCTGTCTGTCTTGGCCTCAGCTGTGTTTATTCAAAAAGAGTCAATTGGACACAATTCATTAGGAACGGGGAGAGCCAGTGCATTGGGATCTTCCTGACTGGACAAGATGGCAGATTAGCATGTAGCAGTTTGAGGATGCTAATAAGGCTTGGTCATGTAAGAGAATCATGTAAAAAGTGAACAGGGATGTTACTCTGGCCTTCTGATATAAACATCAAGGTAAAATAACCAACGAAAAGCATTTTTTAACGTAAGTAAAATGAATAGCATTGTTTTTATTGGCTGTTAGAACTCATTTGCAGCACTTAGTCTGTTCTTGTTCATTGTGTACTCAATAAGATATTTAAAATGAATATTTTTGCAATGATGCGTAAATCTATTTCTATTCGCATATTTATATTTATTCATGTTCTGTGCTTGAACTGTTTGTTATTCATGAGTCATAAATTGTAGAATATTTTAGTTAGTTATTCACTCAACACTGTCAGCAACTGTCAATACACATAATTACTCCATATAGTCAGTGATTTGGTATTACTTTGCAAAACACTATAAATCCATTCCCCAGGTTGTTTTTTTTTTGTTTGTCATAATTGATAAATCAGATTGTTGAGAAGTATGAGAAACATTAAATACCATACAGAAATGTTAATTTACAAAGCATCATCATCTTCCTGCTCTACTAGTTCCATTTCGGCAGTTGACGACAGCTTTATGAAGACAAACTTTATTATAGTAGTCTGCTGGAGAAACTGCATACCGTACCATACTGTATAAATCCTTTTTCTTGGCTTCAGCATTCTTCAAAAATATATTGAACACATTTAGTTTATGCATAACAGCCACTTTTTTGACAGAAGTAAGCGATGCATTTGGGTTTTTTAATGGATGCGTCTTGGTTTGCTAAGAAATTTGATCGTTCTCGGCCTTTATTTATCAAAAAAACATGTATATTTTGAAAAAAGTATTTTCTTAGGGTTATAGACAAAACATCTGGCAGATTCATTGCATTTTGCAGTGAAAGTCATCATATATATTACTTTACATGTATAAAAGTCACTTATTCTGTTTTTGCTCTACAGGACTCAGAGATCTGTGTGGCGGCAGTGAGTGTTCACCACCGTTCAGCCACAGCCAGATGTACATGGAGACCCCGAGCTGGGCAGGTCAGTGTTGGGGGTGAGCGTGTACATATGTGTGTGTGTGCGTGTGTGTGTGTGTGTGTGTGTGTGAGTGAGTGAGTGTGTGTATGGACTTTAAGTGGTGAGTTTACATGTGCCTGTATGTCGCAGTTGATTCTAGTTGAGTGATGTTCTTTTACACTCTGGCTGTCTCACATTACTCTGTATTCCTAACAGCAGTCTTGTACCTAAATACCTCTTCTCAGGATTTCTTCTTCTTTGCTTCTATTCCGAGAGCCAGTCTTATCAAAGCTTAGATCCCAAGCAGCCATTCTTCATGTTGCTCTTGCCAGTGTGAGCGGCCTGATAAGAGGAAAGTGTTTGGTTGTACACTATCAGAGCACTCGGGGTCCTGGTATCCTGTGCATCAAAGTATTGAAGTTGTAAAAGTGTGTACGCTTCAGATGGGAGAGGAATGAAGAGCAGGTTGGGGAGAGTGAGTGAGGGGCTGAGGGAGTGAGTGAGTGAGCACTATGCAGGGTGGGTTGTGCTGATGACAGGCCTTTGATTCGGAGCATGCCCATTAGAGGGAGCCATAAATCCTGGGCTCTCCGGACTGCCTGTGTCAGCAGTCCATGGAATGAATTGATATTAAACGCGACAAAAAGCCTCTTTAATTCAGCCTCCGCCAGCCTCCCCTTTCTCCTTTTTACCCTCTCTTTCTCTTGCTCTCTCTCTCTCTTTCTCTCAATCTCTTTTTCTCTCTTGCTCCCTTGTCTCTTCCTTTGTCTCTCCCTGTTTTGGACTATAATTGAAAAGAAAAAAAGAGATAGTTGAAGCCAAAGCTGTCATCTTAAAAATGTCTGTAAATGCATGCAGTTCATCTTTTATTTAAAACACATTCATCAAATATTATTCATAAATATCTGGCTGTTTTTTGTTTGGTGTTTTTTTTTTCTTTTACTGTTGTGTTTCTTTCCTGATCCCTATGTCAGTCCTATGCACAGTGATATATATTTTAAGGTTAGAAACCAACCTAGGTGTGAGAGTAGACGGGGAATGTATTCAGGCTTGTTTTTCTTTTCAAATGAGGGCCTACAAGAGGTGAAGGTGCAGGCACAGTCTCACAGACTCTAACACATCGCCAACAAAGCACTCAGTTCCTTTTCTTTGGCATATATGGTGTCAGGGACAAAATAATGGAGCTTATTTGAGTTCCCTTAAGGAAAATGGGAAATTCCCAAATGTGCCTTTTCCTCATTTTTATTGCTCTGTCTTATTTAAAGGTGCTGAATATAGGTAGATGAGGATGTCCCATCAATAGGTGACACAGCCCTGGTGATGAATATGATATAGGGCAGTGAAGCGCTGTGTATTCAATAAGACAATTTTATAACCCACATCTGCTATTTGCAAAAAAATTAATGAAATGAAGAGCAATCCATCAAATGAGAAGTGTTGTTGTGCACTGCACTTTAACATGCACTAGATGCTGTTTTAAATGGGGAGTTGAGCAGCTCTGAGCACTCCTCTCAGTATCAGCTACAGCTGTTACAGATCTCCTACTTAGCAGGGACCCTACATAGAGGCCCTCAGCCCATACAAGGGCCTACATGATGGATTGAGTTAGAGAAAGTCATCATCTGGTTGTACACGCACTCGCTGAGCGAGGTGGGCCCCATGTGAGTAATGATATTTGCCTGGAGCCACCGAAAGCCGGATTTAAGTATTTTAGATTTAAAGTAACATTTGTCTCTATTGTTCACACTAAGAACATCGTTAGTCAAATTCACTTACGTCTCCCCAAACAATGTTTCCACCCCCTGAGAGCACACTGCGAACCTGGGTAATTGTGAGAGCTGGCGTGTCAATTATTAATGTAATTTTTTTACCCATTGTTTTTCTGATTACCTACTAATCTATTTCAAGATTAAATATATCAATTTTTACTAATGCATTTTTTTTTAGGGATGTTTTTCATGAATTATTATTATTATTATTATTATTATTATTGGTCTGAAATCCACAAACAATAAAGAGCAGCTAAAATGGTATTTATGTGAGAGCATGCACATTGTGCACATGGAGCGGTGCAGTTGTCAGCATGGAAAAGAAAAATGATACACCCCGACAACTGAGCAAGAAAAAGCTATAAACCTAAAGAACTCAGCATTTTGCTGATCCAAGAGCTGTCCTCTAAACTAATGCTTCTTATAGCTTTAATTAGGCTGCACTAAAAGAGCTTCGTGATTCAGTAACAGTGTTCCTTGTCTTTTTCATTTGTAAGCCTATGGTATGCTGTGGCAGAAAAGATCCTTTTACACATAAGACTTGTTTAAACAGAATCTGTGCCATGATTAGTTCCAACTTTCGAAAAAAAATTACACACCGCTCCTGAAAAAATAGCTTCCTGTTCTTTTTCCTGAGACATCAGGACTAGCCCTGGCAGATAGGGGGCTGTATGTTATTCCTGCACAGATGATAGATGAGTCTGAGGTTGGAAGTGAATGGTGAGGGAGTAAGGATTGCACCTGACCACTGCTCCTGTGCTTCTTTATGTGTTCAGCTTTTACAGATTTGTCAATGGAAATCTAATTGCTAGGAAAGCGATCAATCCCAACTCAATTACTGTTGTGGAATGTGGCACAGACAATATCCCCTCCTGGCTGTCTGGGTGCTCTGTTTGCTTAAGGTATAAATCACGGTGCTTATGGACTGCACAACTCTGCCATAAGGTAAACATGCAAGAGATGGCATTTATACTGCACCTTAAGCAAAAGCTTCATGCCATATGAAAGCTGTAAAACTGTATGAGCTATTGGGAAGCATGTCCGAGAATAAAGAAAGCTTTGCTCAGTACCAAATATCCATAAAGTACAGGAGAAACATGTAAGAAAGAAATATTTGCAAGCCTACATTCTGTGTGCCCTGCAATAGATTGGTACCCTGTCCAAGGTGTACCCTGCCTTGTGCCCTAAGTCTCCTGGGATACGCTCCAGGCCTCCCGCAACCCTAAATACAGGATTAAGTGGTATAGAAGATGAGCGAGCATCTTATTCTTCCCTTTTTTGGTCCCCACAAATGAGTGTTCTCTAATTGTAATTATACAAGAACTGTTTGGCCTGTATCAGCACTTGTCATGAGCCCCTGTGGCCAAATCGCTGGATACACATCAGAATTGTAGTGACACTGCTTTAATTAGAAAGTTGTGATGGTTTACAGTGATTGTTGGAAAGAGTTGGGACTCCTTTGAAGCATGGAGACATGACACTGATTATAGAAAGCTGTCCTTCCTTCATCAGTTGACATCAGAAATGATGAGTTAATCTCTCATCATATTCTTTCCTCCCTAGCATATCAGCTGGAAATGACAGGAATTTCGAATGACATGCAATGCCAAGCCTGATGTATGAGATTCTGACTTTTTTTGCTCAAGGTTTTATATATATATATATTTATATGGTTGGGATATATTAGGCATCCAGTGAATGATCATTTCTCAAAGTTGATGTATTAAGAGTAAAAAATCAGCAGGCGTAAGGATCTGACAGATTTTAACATGGGCTGAAGTGTTATGGCTAGATGACTGGGTCAGAGCATCTCTGGTCTGATGCCGCAGAAGGCTACTATGAAACAAAGGTATTAGAGCACACAGTGCCCAGACTAACCCATGTCCTTCACCAGACCCGTGAGCATCAGGACTAGACCACTGAGTGACAGAAGAAGGTGGGATGGTGGAGTGGTAGAAAGTCCCAGATTTTCTCCCTAATATAGTCATGTCCAATTACTTCCCGTCACTAGGGGCTCCCACTTAAAGGTACGACAACCAATCAGACACAAGGCCCGAGGATGCCACGTGATGCCAACTGACTGCATCTTTTTTCGAACATGCTCGCTCACGTACTGTTGTGGCTACTAAGAGGCTATGGCAAACACTCGGGGGCCGAGAGGCTGTATTCTGCTGCGAAACCGTGCGTCCCTGAATTGTTGGGGACCAAAACACCCATTTCTGTCAATGACATACCCTAATGCGAGTGGACTCTTTCAGCAGGACAATGCTCCTTCCCACACTGCAGTCATGCTCAGAAATGGTATGAGGAACATTGGCCATAGTGTCACAATGCCTCTACTGGCTTGCCCGCCACCAGTTAAGCAGTACCACTTATTCAGCCATTTACAAATGTGATTTGTCCGAGACCAGTCCACCTTCTTGGCCACTGATGGGTTTTGAGTGACTATGAGCTGTTGATGCTTCACCAGTTTTTTCTTTCTTTAATGAGGAAATGTTTTATTAGGTTCTATCTTACCACATATAGGAGTACCCCATAAGGCCTGACCTGTTTTGGGGTTGTTTTGACCCAGACGTCTAGCCATCACAATTTGTACTTACATCAAAACTGCTCAAATCTTTACGCTTGCCCATCGTTCTTGGTTCCAACGTATCAACTTTAAGAACTGACTATTCACATGCTGTCCTACAGGTATATACAATCAATGTGTGCTGGGTGTACATGTGTGTGTGCATGAGACACATTATTTTTAACTTTACCTTTAATGACTACAATGGTCTCATTTGCTTGATCCTATATTGCAATAACATTGTCGGAAGTGTGTTTTGAGAAGGTAAAGATGTGTGCTACAGTCATATTGCATTCAGCTTTATTTAATCATTAGTCTATAATACAGAAATGGACCATTTTGACCAAATTGCCCTTTTACAATGGAGGCAGAGAGGTGTATAAGGCTTTACAGCAATAAAATCTGACAAAGAAATAATAATCCTGCATGATTGCCTTTGGTTAACGTTTTTGCAGTGCGTCTAGATTTGTTTCCTTGCTAGTTGCTCATCAAAAATTAACGGGAAAAACCGTAATGATAATTGCAGTGGAACTTAAGTGGAAGTTTTGCATTATTAAGCCAGCAATGCCTTAGAAATTAGGAGGTGAAGAAGGTGATAAGAATCCACTCATCTTCTTCATTTCAGGCTTCTTGAATGGGAAGAGATGTGTTTTTTTTTTCCTTGTTGTTTATAGGAATGAGAAGACCTCTATCTTATCCAGTACAGCTTACAATCGGCCATTACAATGAAAGTGCTGAAAAGAAAGGCTGGTATAAATGAAGAGTGAGTAGGGTGATGAGGAAACTGTAGGAATGTTTGTAGAAGAGCTTGTATTAATCAGTTTGGATGTAATTTTAGGCCCTTAGGGAGGCTGAACTATCTTCTCCTGCTGGTTTGGATATAATGCTTGCCCTATAATGTACATTGCTCTCACACTTAAGTTTGACAAGGGACTGGCAATATCCATGAGTTTTGCCCATAGCTACATAAACTGCAGCTTTAATAAAGTTATGCATTTGCTAACCCCCTTTTCTCTCATACATATATACCATCAATGACTTTTAATTTAATAGGTTATAACGTAGGGCTGGTCTCTTGTGATTTTCTCATTGCACTTTGCATTATGGCCTGACCTAATAGTGGTATTGCAAACACCATTCTACAATAATTTGTAATAAAGTGTTGTTTATGCATAAAGGTGTGGATTTCCCCAGAACTGCTTTCTATCAAAGATTCCCATTGGTCCATAAAGACATTTAAAGTTATCCTATAACTAATCATCCTAATAAAAGAAGTTGTATAACTATAACTACAGTAGTTAGTTGATATCAAAGCAAATAATATGTAAGCTGTTACATTTTAACACTATATATTGTAGTGAAGTCAAATGTCGGTAATATTAATACTTAATAACATACAATAATTTTAAATGGTTAAAGTATCTTTAAAAAGGAGATGCTGCACCTTTGATGCGCTGCCAGTATGTATCACTATAATACATAGCAGGGAGTATTCTGAGAAGACTCATTGCTGCTTTTGTATGCGAAACTCTCATCAGGCTATAAAAGTATGATGCGTTTATTGATTTGAACACTTCAATTCATATGTTTTCACCTAGCCGAGCACCGCTGCCAAGATTAGTTTTTGAGGATTCGATTCATGGACGCACCAAATAATGAATAGTGGTGATTCATGTCCTTGCTTGTTTTAAATGCTTAAATTGATATGGTTCCCATCAGACTGATGCAGTAAAGTGCATCCACCATAATATGAAACAGAAATATGTATTGATCATGTTGGAATTCACAAAAGGCTTTCTCACTACATTATCCTCTGCCAGCCTATTTTATCACAAATACGGCGTGAGTGTTCTGTCTAGTCCATCTTAACGTCTGTTCATAAATCCCTTCAACGGGGTGCATACATTTCTCAACTTTTGTCATGTATAGACCGAATACTTTAAAAAAAAAATGAACTAGTAAAAGTTGGATTTTAATTAACAGAAACCTGAGCTACACATGGCAATATGTTTTGACACTTGCTTGATGTCTGCTGTGTTGGAGTGTAAGTGGCAGTGTTGAACCTTTGGTTATAACCACTCTTCATTTTTCTCCAAAGTGACATCTACTGTCCAGCAGGTGGTACCAAACATTTATCTTTGCTCTTCTCCACCTCCAGGCCTGCTATTAAATGCAGAACCCCCCCACCCCCCCGAGCTAAGTGCGCTCTGGTGTCGCTTTCAGCCCACGACACACTCGTAAACAGTGGAGGCGAAAGCAAAAAGATATGTTTTAGCCTTGTTAGTTCCCACACTCTTTTTTTTTTTTTTCTTTTGCCACCTGACATTTTGAAACGCCTTTCACTCTGGAGCAGTGCTGGACATGCGTTTAGATGAGTGTGGCAACCATGCATCTTTTCAGTCAAACATTGTAAAATGTTGGGGCTAGTCGTTAATCCGCCTCTCACATTTAATGGCTGCTGCAAAAACGAAGTCATAAACCCCCCTCCCTTGCTTTTTCCCCTGAGTGTGGGAGATTTGGAGTTGGGGGTAGATGCTAGAAAAGTGCGTATGTATATGTGCGTCTTGGGGGTGGGGATTGCAGTGATCATATGCTGCGGTAATGCATATAGTGTTATTATTCAGATGTCTTCTGGGTGCTCCTGACTTTAGAACGGAAACTTTGAATAAAATGATGCTTTTGGTAACTCCATCAATAAATGATTACCAGCTACAGTATGTTTGCATATAAGCATGAGAGCAGTGACTGTAGTGACTGAAAATATTAACGTATTCAGCGAATGCATATTCAGTGATCTATGGGACGCACCAACAGTACACACAGTTTGTAAAATGTTCCAGAGCAAAAAGTGTTAGCAAAACATTTGAATGTGTGAAAGGTCTTGCTGTGGTGTTGTCAAAACACACGTTAGTGCTCATTATAGCACTATTTCTCACTCCTTCATTTATATATTGTGTTGGGCATGGGCATTCAGGAGGAGTCATCTAGCCTACAGTAAGTGTGCTCTCTCTCTCCACTCGCCCTCATTCATCATGTTGACACCAGTGCAGCTACTTTTGTGAAATGGAGAAAAATGGTTAAGTCAGCTCTTTTCCTGAGCCTCCTGTGTGTGTGTGCGTGTGTGTGTGTGTATGTGTGTGCGCGCATATGTGCTTGCACGTGTGTGTGTGTCCCCGTGTCCACACCGTTATCCTCATGTAAGAAGGTGATGCATGTAAAAGACGAGTATACTGTATATAGATATATATAGATCTATATAGCATGGTTTACATGACGTGCATGGCCGGGCTTTTATATAAGGGTTCCCTTCCTATTTGTGTCTCATTTGCAAAATAAACAACAAAAGAAAAGGGGGAAAAAGGGATTTTTTTTCTTCATAATGTGCTCCAAAATATTATTCAAAGTAGTTGAATAATTGTTCGTAACACGAAAAAGGTGTATAATTTTGTGCTGAATCGCACTTATAGAAGAATTGCCCAAATCAAATAATACTGAAAAAAGAGCACACTCATTTACACACAGCTCCACGGGGAATATCTTTCTCTTTTTTTCTGTAAGATTCATGGGCTTGAAGTTAAAATAAACAAATTTAGTCTTTTCTCTTTTATGGCTATTGATTCAAATAAAATAGTCCTCTAATTCAGTTTGTAGTGTCTTATCTACCCTAAGCAGTCATGTGGTGGATGTGTGAAATATCTAAACCAGGAGGTAATACAGCAGGACTATCAGCGTCCCTATCTATTCCCTCTGATGAGGACAAGGAGGATGGGTGGCCAAGGCTATATATATATATATATATATAGCCTTGGCCACCCATCGCCCTGTTGCTTGTTTATTATATCTGGTTACATTGGCACCTGTAAGTGGGTGGGATATATATTACACAGCAAGTGAAAATTTTGTGTCTGAAGTTAATTTGTTGGAAGCAGAAAAATTGGGCAAACCAATCAAAGGATTTGATATAATTTGGCAAGAGACAGCTCTTGTGGGATGTTCCCGGTCTGCAACGGTCAGGACCTACCAAAAGTGGTCAAAGGAAGGAAAACTGGTGTACCAGCCACAGGGTCATGAGCAGCGAAGGTTGCCCTGAGCAGTCCAAGCTACTGTACCTCAAATTGCTGAAAAGGTTAATGCTGGTTCCTATAAAACGGTGTCAGGACACACAGCGCATCACTGTTACAGTAAGAAAAATCGGAACCTACTTATTACTAGGCAGGTGATCATACTGTTATGGTTGGTCATTATACATATAAGACAGAGGTTAGGTATATTGTAACAGATCTTGCAAGAACAGTATAGTCAAGTAAATTGACTATATTAAAGATTAATTGATAAATAATAATATGGTGAAAAAGTTACATGAGACCCCGGACAATCAGAAGATTTTTATCCTGATGTGAATCTTCTGTTCCACACACATTCCAAAGGTGCTCTACTGAGCTGAGATCTGGCAACTGTGAGGAGACCATTTGTGGACAGTTAACTCATTGTTATGTTCAATAAACCAGTTTGAGATGATTTTAGCTTTGTGCCATAGTGGTCATAAAGGTTCTGGTCAGCAGCAATACTCAGGTAAGCTGTGGCATTAAAAAAATGTTTTATTGGTACAAAGGGGATGTGCCAGGAAATCTTCTCCACACCATTACATCACCACCATCAACCTCATTTGTTGATACAAGGCAGGATGGATCCAAGTTTCATGTTGGTTATGCCAAATTCTGACCCTAACATATGAAAGTGGCAGCGGAAAATGAGACTCCTTAGACTAGGCAACAGTTTTTCAATATTTTGGTGTTCAATTTTGCTGAGGCCATGTGAATTGTGGCCCTGGTTTCATGTTCTTAGCTGACAGGAGTGGCATCTGATGTGATCTTCTGCTGCTGTAGCACATCTGCTTCAAGATTTGAGGTCTTGTGCATGCATAGATGCTCTTTGGTGCACCTTGGTTGTAAGGAGATGTCATTTGAGTTACTGTTGCCTTTCTATCAACTCAAACCAGTCTGACCATTCTTCTCTGACCTCGGGCATCAATAAGGGATTTTCACTGAGAAAATTCATGTTCTCTGGATACTTTTTTTCAGACCAGTCTCTGTAAACCCTACAGATGGCTGTGAGCAAAATCCCAAGTAGATCAGCAGTTTCAGAAATACTCAGACCAGCCCGTCTGGCACCAACAACCATGCCATGTTTAAAGTTGAATGAATTTACCACATAAAAGTGAAGAATAGCATGCAGAAAAGCGGACCCCCCACCAAGGCAGGACAAATGCTAGGAGAAACACAAGGTATAAGATGTTTCTTCTTCTTCTTTTTCTTCCTTTTCTTTTTTCTAGCATTGTCTGCCTTGGTGTGTGTGTGTGTGTGTGTGTGTGTGTGTGTGTGTGTGTGTGTGTCTTTTTCCGATCGAGGGCATCATTGTGAATGACGTTGGCAAGTCTTGTGTCTTTGTTGATTTGGTCAAGCCACTGTTTTTTGGGTCATCCTGATGGCCAGTATCCTTGTGTTCTGTGGTGCATGGCCACCAACACGTGTGACATGTCCATACCAGCGTAAATGGGTCTCCTCCTTTTCTCTGTTAGTGGCATTACTCCCATAGCCTTTTGCATGTCTTTGTTTGTGATGCGGTCTAGCTGTGTAAGGCCAAGCATCCGGAGCACCAGAAGCATCTGCACCTCCATGACATGCAGGGTTTGTTTGTGCTTGACGGTGGCCGGTCAGCAGTTGGATCCGTAGGGGGCAACTGTCCACACAATGCACTTGTATGTCTGGCCATCAGCCAGGCTCAGTGGACAGGGAAAACAACGATTAAGTCCTGAACACTACTTGCACAGATTGAGGAAATCATCTTTGCAAGTAACAACAACACTTCTGGTACATTAAGAAATGTTCCTCATTCTTGTATTCAGTATATATAAAGTCCTAATGAGCCTGTAGATTTGAGCATTTGTTGTCATTTATATTTTTAAATACATTTGCTTATAGATCCAGAATTTTGATCACACAGTTTTCCTGAAACATTTAAAAAAAATATTCTCAGTTGCTTGATCTAAGCAGACATGAGTAAAGCAAGTTATGTTAAGTTGCGTTGTAGGCCATATGCCTCAAGGTTTGATGTGTTGTATGTTCCAAGATTATTTTCTGTACTCCATACAGTAGTTGAAAATAATGCCTATTTGAGTTACTATATACTTAATGCGAGCTCAACTAAGTCTGGCTATTGTCGTCTGATCTCATTCATCAAAGAGTGTTTCAGCCTGAAGACCCTCTGCTCAGTGATGTTTTTTGTACCATTCAGTATAAACTATAAAGGCCGCAGTGTGTCAAAATCCCAGGAGATCATCAGTTTTTCTCAAATACACAAACCAACAATATTAAAATGACAGAGATCACACATTTTATCTGTATGGTTTTGTTATTTTCATGATTTGCAGCCCATTTTATCTGTTTTTCATTAATTTTGTTAATTTATTTTACTGTTTTACCAACATTTTACTGTTTCTTTTTGTGCGTAAGAGAGAAAGAAAGAGAGAGAGAGAGAGAGAGAGAGAGAACAGAACTGTACTGTACATGTGCATTAAAGAGACTCTGATAAGGCTGTGGAGCCAATTACACATTCTTTGCAAGACGATTGTTATCTTTAGGGCTGTTGATTAGTCTTTGTTTGAAATCTTCATTAAAGATTCAGGAAAAGAAAAATCACCCGAAAATTTGTATATTAAATATTTAACAAGCTAATTCCTATCTGTGTCTGGCACCTGTACTGCTAGCTTAGTGATTCGCCCTGTCATTAGTGGGCAGAGGTCGTTTTAAAATGGAAGAGCACACTAAAAGATCTCAACTCATTTTTCTTCCTGTCGAAAGCCCTATGGAGCTCAGAGTCAGTGCTTTGGAATGCTCTTTCTTTAGATCAGCCAATTACCAGTTCAGATATAGCAATGTGTTCTTAATTGCTCCAAGACCAGTTAATTCTCTGAGTTTTAGGCAATTGATGCAGGTCAATTAGTCACACTTTAATGACAAAAAAAACATAAGCGGCATGTTGACGTTCAAAATTGGTACTGTCAGGTTAGGGACAGGTACACGTTAGATAGTTCTACATATTCTTTACATATTTGCAAGATCCTGGCACGGCTGCACTCTTTTGTGTGATGTGAGTTTTTGTGTTATCATTTTACCCTGGCTATGTGTGCACATTTGTCTGTCAGTGCTATTTCAGGGATGAATAATGGATGGATACTTGCATTCACAGTGCATTGAGCTTTGGTACTTTTTCATGGATGAGATGTTCTGCTTAGTTGCTTAGCTATTTACTGACACTACACACACAGTAACAGGACCACACAACCAAACAGATATTGAGGGTTGTGCATGAGTGGCAGGGTGGCTGCTCTTTGCCTCTGTAAGACGGAGGCCGGGCTGTAGACTGACGGCTTACTCGCTCTTTTTTCTGTCATACAATATTTGTCACATTTCAGTGAAGTGAACCATGAAATTTGTAGGGGCATTTTCTGAAGAGATGAGGAAAGTGATATAGAGAATAAGGAGAGGATACACAAGAGAACAAGTATGAGTAAGTGCTCTTTGATAATTCCAAGCCACTGGAGTTCTGCAGTGATGACCAGATGCTATGAGAACATCAATGTTTAAAAGATTCCATTAAGCCCCATCTTATTGATATGACTTAGATAACTGTTTCTGTTTTAAAATATGCATTGCTACTACATTGCTTTGTGTTTACTGGCATTTCTTAAAATCAAGGCTGAAGCATGATTTTTTGCTATGTTAACTATTTCCATCCTGAAATGCCTCAAATACAATTTTTTACCCAAATGTGACACAGGTCTGATTTCTTTTTTCAGATCTGATGTTTTTCAGATCAGACCTGTGTCACTTTTGTACTGTATGTGCTTCAACAAAGGTTAACTGGTTGCTGTGTACCAGAGCAAAATCACAAGCATATTTTTGCTAAAATCGAATGAAATGAATGAGTGGTCGCACAAATCTGACGTCTTTTTGCCCAGATGGCACAAGCAAATATTTATCAGTGTGCGCTTGCATGCCGTTTCAGTGGACAGACACATCCACATTAGTGTCGGATAAAAATTATGATGTGAACCATCATGGCATTCAAATCCAATCTGACCCAAAAATAAATCTGACTTGTAGAATGTGGCTTGTTATATGAACACCCTCTGAGACCTGCTAAAAGCTTAAAATCCTGATTAACTAACATACGTATTTGATTTCTATTAAACAAGAGTGGCAGATCATTAAAAGAAAATGTACAAATCTTTGGCTTCTTGGTTTACACAGAAATAGGAATTTTTGTTGTCACTTCAGAGGAAGATGATATAGAATCACACGGCCTTGGCAGTCTTAGTGAAAGTATTTATAAAACTCAATTACATAAGTTATATGGTACTATTCAAAAGCAGTCCCTAACCACTGGGATTAAAAACTGCTCTATTATAGTACAATGAGATAAGTTATATACTACCAAGTGTCCAAAATAGATAACTTCATGGATTATACTGTTAATTTCCATTATAGGTGCAGCTTAGCTCTTTATGCGCTATTTAATTTAAAAAGTAACAACATCTCACTACTGGAAAATTACATAATAGCTTTTTTATTTACCAACATTGCTTCTGGGCAGTCTCCTAAATGGTTTTATCTCGTCAGAACAGCCACACAGTCAAAGTCCCTGCCAGTCAATGCCCAAACTTTTTAACCCAACAATGTAATGATTGCCCACCCTTTCCGAAAGGCTTTATTTAAACATTTACATTTTAGAAGATTGCTTAAATAAATTGCATAAACATTTAGGAAAAGCAAACCGTATTTTCCTTTTTGGCTCTGGAACATAAGATATTGTGGACGTCAATGGGGCCTCAAGGAAGTTTACACACTCAGTGTACAGTTCTTTACAATTCATCAGAGATTGGTGTGAAAAAAAACAAAAATGTTATATGAATCTATTATTCATTAGCTTTCTGATGATTCACACGACAGTTTCGGTGCTGTCCCTTGTGTGTTATAAAATATATTAATAGTCTTTCAAAAAAAAAAAGAAAGAAAGAAATAGCTAGCCCACAAAATATGAACACCATTGCTTGCTTGGTTATGTGAGTAGAAAAAATGTCTCATGGATCCTTGAGGCAGAAAAGTGTATAGATGCAGAATCATGCAGGAGCAAGCTGCAAGCTGCCAAGAGGAGTCCTTTGGGAGGACAGGAGATCCCTGGGGTGAACAAGGAGATGGAGATTGGGTGAGATTGGTGGCTTTAAATGAGCTTTGGTTGCGTTGTTGAGTCATTGATTATTTGCCGAGCGAGTTTACAGATTCAGAGTGGCAATGTAGAGATAATAGTGAATTGTTCACACATCCCTTTCTTCCCACCAATCCTTGATAGTAAACTACAGCAGTCTCTTTCTCTCTCTCTCTTCTGAAGATTTATGCACAGTATGGATCAAGAGATGCAGACTTTCTAGTATATTTTTATGTAGTCTTGAGGAATAGTTAACCAGGTTTTAACAGATACGTATTTGACTCTCATTTTCAGTCCAGCCCTTGACCAGTTTCAGAGGAACATCTTTGTTTGTCAAGCCACACAGTGACTATGAATCATTCAAGGATTAAAAGCATATAACTTCAGGAATGAACCAGTAAAAAACAGGTGCAGATGATGACAGATGATCAGGCTGGTGATTAGTATACTGGTGATACTGAATGCTGTGATTATAACAGACAAGAGGGGTCAGAGCTACGGTTGCTGCTGAGGTTGTTACATTAACAGAACTGGACCTAACCTTCCTGGAGCCCTAAGTACAATTCTGCTAAGGGGACCTCCAACCTGTTCTGTGTGCCATTTTCTAAAGACACACAGTAACACCTGATACCTCAGTGTTCCCACTACAATCCTCCCTCCTATAGAACAGCTCGCTCCATACAGTATGTCAGTGAAAAAACAGACTAGATACAGAGCAGAATGGGGTATAAATAAACGATATTTATAGAACCAGCAATATATAGACAAGCAATGTCTGTGAGCAAAGTGTATAAAGTAAACAATATATTAAAATATGAATTGACTACTCTATATTCTTAGATATTTTTTATAAAAATAAGATCTTCACATGATAAACTTTGTGTTCTCCTCTACAACCTTTTTTTTAAATTTTTTACCATTTTTAACATAAGCAGTCCTGTGTCTGCACACTCTTGCGAGCTTGAATGTTGTTGTTGCCTAGCAACAATACAACACTAGAGATACCGTGTTTTATTGTAATAATGTGATGTTACACAGCATGGTTCAGTCATTAAACATTCTAACTGAAGAAAGCCTTAGTCTTCATTTATTGAAGCTTCCACTACACTAAATAATGAATAAAACATAAATAAACTTTGAATGAGAGACAGACTAGGTAGCCTAATCATTGTCTTATTTTAAGATTATGTGAGGCTGAGAGAAATGCCATCACATTTACTGTATATTGTCAGTGCTGATTCCAACTGAACATGCAAGTGAATATGAATGTACTGTATATTCATCTGAAGCACAGCAAGGTTATCTTTTTCGAGCTGCAATCTAAACACGGTAATAAACTTAATAAATATCGTTCGTCAAGCACAGTGTCTGGGTTAAGACACAGACAGACCACAAGGCAACTATCTGACATTAAACTGGAAAATACTGATTTACTATACTGCTGTTCGTGCGGTTCACCCTCACTCTTATTTACTTTTTCTTTCTTTTTTTGTTACCTGAAGGATAATTATGCTTCATCCTCCCAAAATTTGTATTTCTCTGAAACAAGGCCTAGGGACTTGTTTTTTTTTGTTTGGGACACTGAACAATGTGCATAGTGAGCATGTACAGTAGGTCTGGTTATGTATATAAAGAACCGTTTTTTAAATTGCACTATATCTTTAGTCACTTTGTAGCCTGTCACAGAAAATGTTTTTACCCATTTCTTTAATTGAATCTACATAATTGAATTAAATAGAATTTAATATGGAGAAATGAGGGGTGGCTCAGGACTTTTGCACAGTACTGTATGTACACCTATGTATATACAGTACCATATATACATACAAATACACACACATATAATATACTGTATGTGTATATATTATTCTCTTTCATTAATTGCCTCTGATCTACTTTCTGTCCATACTTCTCTTTATATTTCTCTCCCTTAATTTCTTTCTTTCTATCTATCAAATCCATTCTTCCACAGCCTCCATATTGCTCTGATCATCAGTAGTGTTTCTCATTTTTGTGAAGCTGTAATATGCTCAAAGTGCTGACATTTTGCACTGTGATTCTCTCTTTCATACTCATGTCACATTGTCACTTGGGCATTTTCTAAATCTGGGTAGCTGTAGTAAAATTAACAAAGCCCTCTGGATGATCTATCACAAGAGCTATAATTGCCACAGTTAGTAAATGCGGCTGAGACAACATGAACGAGACCGAAATGGTGGTATCATAATCTTTAAGTTTAACAAAACAAATTGCATTAATACAGGCTGCCGTAATGGTATGGATGTGAGGCATGGTGCTTGTTTAAGTTGTAAATTGCACTCAGCAGGGAGTCCGCAGGGCCCCTGGCCATTTACACTCCTAATGAGTTATCGGGCACCCAAGAGCAGTGGCTCTAATTGCTTTGGCTTTTTCACTCAAGCCGTCTAAACTGAGGGTATTAGAGGGAAGAGGAGAAAAGGGAATACAGCAGTGTATATGAAAGGAGAGTAGTTGGTGTTGTAGCTGCTTATATGGTATGTCAGACTGCATATGCTTTTACAAGTAGTCCAATTCCAAACTGCCTTTGTCACTGAGTAAACTCTCAGAGGAGAGTGTTGGTCAAACCTTGCCCTGAGATTGCACCAACTCTTGCAGATCTAAAGGCCAAGGTTGCATATACAGCAGACTGGTTGTTAAATTACCTGGCCAGATTTAAATTGTCTTGGGCTTTGGTAAAAACTAAAATAGATCAGCATGGCCTTGCACTTTATTTGATATATGGCTAAAATGTTGTGGAAAGATGTATAATTATAAAATCAATATTGTGTGCAGTTTGCGTAAAAATGTGTAATTCCAGTTGTCTTCTTATTATTATAATTTTCTTTAATCAAAATGTGTGATGCTTTTTCCGAAACTGAAGTTACTGAAGGGCATTCACTGGTTATTTCCTGGTAGGGTTCAGGATACAATTTTTATATTCGAAGATAACATTTTTTTCCTGTTCTTTGCCAATGTTGCACTCTTGCTTGCTTCAGGCGATGACTGTGACTAGACCTGCATCAACAGAGCCATAAAACAACACTGAGCTAAGAAAGGCTGCGACCATGCTAAGAGTAGCCCTGCCTCAGCTTACCCTGCTGAGGTGAGCATCTCCGGACTGGGGGGTAGTGAGCCAGCAGTGATGACCCCTCGAAGGATGAAAAGGGAAGTGAAGGAGTGATTGGCACATAGTGAGGTTGGGTTAGCGGCCTAGCTGTGGAGAGATGAAAACAGGAATGCATGCATTTTTAATGGCCGTCCGTGACAAGCACAACTGGGGCTCTGGCAGCGCCTCGTTAGGGTCCATCCAAACTGTCATCACAAGGATCTAGCAGCTAAAGTAAAATGCCTTAGATTGTGTCCTTAATTATTTAGCATGTGTGTATTTACAGGTTGAGAATGTCACGTTCTGCTAGCTGTAGGACTGTGGGCATGGTGTGGCAAGGCATAGACGCAGAGGGGGATGAGGTGTAACAAAGAGTATTTTAATAATAAACAAACATGAACAAAGGAAGTTGGCTTTACATTGGAGCATACTATAAAGAGAACTCATAAAACACTTAAACATACACAGACTAGGGATTACACACACTAATATACAGTACAGACAGGGGATACAATCCAGACAAGACAAGACACACTAAACAGCCTAGCGGACTAAACACAAGGGACAATATGTGCAAGGGGCTAAACACACAGAAGACAGACTTGGCTAGGCCTACTAGCCGTTATGCACATTAGCTGCTAAGCTAGCTAGTAGCTAAACAGACTAATTGCTAAACAGGCTAGTAGCCAGAGACCCAAGGGATGAACAGACTAGGTACACAGCAGACTAGGTATGAAACAGACTAAGAAATCTAAAGGTTAGTGGCTAAACAGGTTAGTACCTAAACAGACTAAGAGCTAAACAGACGAGGAGACTAGACAGACTAATATCTAAGCAGGTTAGTAGTGCACTGATCAGTATTTAGACAGACTAAGAACTACACATGCAAAGGAGGGTACTCACACATGAGGGTAAACATAAAAGGCTAATTCTCCTAGAGGCTAATCCTGCTAGGAGACAGAGACATAAACTAAATTAAGACAGCTATATTGCCCTCTAGTGGTGAACCCTCACAGAAAAAAAGGAAGATGTAGCATACAGTGGGGCAAAAAAGTATTTAGTCAGCCACTAATTATGCACGTTCTCCCACTTAAAAAGATAGGAGAGGCCTGTAATATTCATCATAGGTATAACTTAACTATGAGAGACAAAATAAGAACAAAAATCCAGAAATCACATTGTACGATTTTTTATGAATTAATTAGTAAATTCCTCTGTAAAATAAGTATTTGGTCACCAAAAACAAGCAAGATTTCTGGCTCGCACAGACTCCTCCTCTGTCCTCCACTTGTTACCTGTATTAATGGCATCTGTTATCAGTTTAAAAAGACACCTGTCCACAACCTCAACAGTCACACTCCAAACACCACTAAGACTGAACCTGCAATAGGTAAGCGGCTTGGTGTGAAGAAATCAACATAGAAAATGAAAGACATAAAAAACCACTAATAATTAAATTAAACGGTCTGGGGCTCCACACAAGAGAATGTCATATGGTCAGATGAAACCAAAACAGAACTTTTTGGTAAAAACAACTTGTTGCTGAGTTGCATCCAAAGAACACCATACCCACTGTGAAGCATGGGGGTGGAAACATCATGCTTTAGGGCTGTTTTTCTGCAAAGGGACCAGGACGACTGATCTGTGTAAAGGAAAGAATAAATGGGACCATGTATCGTGAGATTTTGAGTGAAAACCTGCTTCCATCAGCAAGGGCGTGGAAGATGAAACGTGGCTGGGTCTTTCGCCATGACAATGATCCCAAACACACTGCTCGGGCAATGAGGGAGTGGCTTCGTAAAAAGCATTTTAAGGTCCTGGAGTGGCCTAGCTAGTCTCCAGATCTCAAATCCATAGAAAATCTTTAGAGGGAGTTAATAGTCTGTGTTGCCCAGCGACAGCCCCAAAACATCACTGTTCTAGAGGAGATCTGCATGGAGGAGTGGACCAAAATACCAGCAACAGTGTGTGAAAACCTTGTGAAGACTTACAAAAAAAGGTTTGACCTCTGTCATTGCCAACAAAGGGGATATAACAAAGTATTGAGATGCAATTCTGTTATTGACCAAATACTTATTTTCCACCATAATTTGCAAATAAATTCTTTAAAAATCCTACAATGTGAGTTCTGGATTTTTTTTTTCTTACTTTGTCTCTCATAGTTGAGGTATAGTTAGTGGGAGATCTTGCACAATTGGTGGCTGACTAAATACTTTTTCGCCCCACTGTACATCTAGTATAAAATGCATGATATTTTATTTAATATTATATAAATAATAAATTGTTAATATATAGACAACAAAAGTAAATAAAAAGTAGTAATGTATTCTTAATTTGCTGTCTCTTAATCCACCAATAAAGAATACGTCACTATTTTTTATGAAAAGCAGTGTAGTGAGCTTAACGGCATTCTTTCTACGATGTCATGCAACATACAGTATAAAGTGGTGGCTGAGCTTAAATACAATCAACAGCTCTAGTTCTGTCATTGTGTTCTGACTGCCAGGAACAACAAATATGATGTGTAAAGTGGAGCTATATTGTAAAATGTTGAAGTGGAAAGTTTTGTCTGGGGGGAATTGTGACTCAAGAGGGAGGGAACTGACTTTTGTTTAGCATGCTCTGGCTTTTCACTTCTGCTTAAGTTCCTCCTTTAATCATGAACGGATAATTAGGGAGGCCTGCAATATGCAAATGCATTCACATTTTCTCCGGGTTGTTATGCAAACTTATTAAAACGTATTAAAATCATGGCTAATTACTGAAGCGCCTGTGGTGAAGAGGAATCAGATTCATTTTTTTCTGCCTTCTGGTAATGGGGAAACAAGCAGAGGTTAGCCCTGCTGGCAGTGAGCAAAAGTGGGGATTAAAAATGCTGAGGTGTTCATTCTGACTTACTAGAGTGACCAGAGAATGAGCAAGGTATTAATCACTGGATGACAGAGATTTCTTTTTCTCAGTTTTGGAAATGTTCCAAATGCTATTTATAGCTCTCCAGTTTTTTGCATTATTTATAATCTATAAAGGAATACAGAAAAGAAAGAAAATAGTATGAAACATATACAAAAATATTATGTAAAACATTTTGATTTCAAGATTATTTCTTCAAAAGAAAATGTCTAAATAGTTTTTCTGTAAACATTAATATAATTAAAGGTTCTCTTGTTGTTCCTGTTTGTTGTGTGTGTATGTGGGTGTTTTCATGGAGAACTTGGCTACATGTAATAAGTCGCCTCCAGTAATATTGTTATGCAAACTCTATTACGATCACCTTGATATTTGTAATGTTGTACTTGAAAATCCATTTCTGTCATAAATATTCAAATTTGTACCTTTCAGTCTTCGAATATCACCTTTAACAAGATCAGTACCATTTTGCCTTTGAAATCCAGCAGGCAGTACATTTTGTGCATGCCCTCCACTTTTCCCTTATCATTGCCTAGGCACCCTGCAGAATTATGAAAGATGAATTCCATAATTCAATTTTATAATTTCAGATCCCTGCAAAAGATTCTTCAGCGCCTGAGCTCCATTGCCAGACCAATTTATCATTCTGGGAAGCGGCCAAAACCAGAGCGAGCTGGCAAACTTTTGCTTTATGAATGAGCACTTGATTTAACTCGTGCATTTTTTTACTTGTCAAGAAAGACTGACAGCTAGCTAAAAAGAAAAAAAATGGGGTAAGGCCTTAGTTGGGTCACCCAGACCCACAGGGTCGTTACCTGTTTCAGGAGGAATTGTTATTTGACAAAGTATTTTATGGTATAAATATTTCTTGTCTATCTTACAGTTTAGTATGTATAGTATTAAACTTAATTCATTTTGTGATATGTAGTAGAAGGAGACTTGGCCCTTTGGATATTGATTATTTCAAGAGCTCTGGAAAAAAATAAGAGACCACTGCAAAATAAACTGTTTTTTTATTTTTTATTTTAGTGATCTGCTGACAATATTTCTCCTAAATTTAAAATATAACTATTGTTACTTAAAGTGTTTATTTGAAGGAAATTACATCACAACACATAAAAGAAACCCCAGCATTTGCAGAGCTTTAATAACTCAAAAAAACAAAATGCAAATAATTTGTAAATAAATTCTGTTAATGCTATACTAACCCCACTTTTGGGTAACTTTATACCACACCTTTTCCAAAAAAAACCCCAAACAGCTTAGCTTTGCTTGATGGTTTGTGACCATCCATCTTCCTCTTGATGACATTCCAGAAGTTTTCTTGAGTAATTTGCAGTGGTCTCTCTTTTTTCCCAGGGCTGTATGTCTTTTAACAGTCGTCTATGAACAACAACTAATACATTTTTTAGAACTTTGTCCTGATTTTATCTCTTGCCAACATTCCTTTGACTAGCAGTATTATCGGTTCTGTGGTTTTACCTCCTGTTTTTCCACTTCTTTCATGTAAAAAAATGATGAGGTTGCTCCACTGGCTAGGTGAAGCCAATTACAGAGCAAGAATCTGATGATATTAGTCTGCCTATGATTTATGGAAATTGACCTCTAGCTGAGATCATCATAATTAATCTGCCTATTCACTTGTGGAAAAGGCCAACTGCCTGTGTGTGTGTACTATATATATATATATATATATATATATATATATATATATATATATATATATATATATAGTATGAAGCCTTAAATGCAATACTATATATATATAAAGTATTGCATTGAAGGCTCCATGCTCTTAGCCTCATATTTCTTTTGCCCCAAATGTGATTATTAGGAGTTGTGTGTGTGTGGACCACTGGTGAAAAGGAGTAATAAAGAGCCAGCACAAAACAGAGTAGAAATGGTTGATGGTGGGCTGGCAGAGCTGAGATTGTGAGTCCTCTCCTCCCTGGATTTGGATTAGCATTTGTGCAGCTGCCTGACAGCTCCAAACAAGCCCATCAGTGAGTAGCTTTGATCAGCTCAGCCGACGCGGCATTGTAGCTAATGAGGGCGCAGGCACTGCCGCTCCATTCGCTCTGTACCCGCCTGTCTGTGGCAGTGCCAATCCACACATACTCATCACAGCCGAGTGTTCCCGAGCTGAACTCACTTGGCCCTTTCACAGATCTATTCCAGCACTACTGCTGTCACCCATCAGTTAAGCGCATTGTGGCTTGAGTAGAAACCATATCTCTTATTGATGCCAAAGCCTTTTAAAATGTTCTGGAGTATATTTTAGAATATGTTACAAAGTTGATTATTACATTGATTTGGATAGTCCACTTCAGACACAAATTAGTTTGTCCATACAGTATATAGACTGCCATGAAAGAGCATAGTAACTGATACTCTGCAGTGTCAATGTCAAATTATGTTTATACAACCGAGATGGTGTGTTTGAATTGCAGTAGTGCTGACTGTAATTTTCATCTTAGGTTTTTACATTAATGCACTTGTGCCTGTGTTTCCCCACTCATTTTTATTAATACACTTTGTCTGAGAACAATTGGTATTATTGTTACAATGTAAGTGAATAAGTGATAACAGGAACTTTGGGTGTTTCCCAACATCAAACCTAATTAAAACCTGATTAAAAGTACAATGTAATTCCTTAATAAATGAAAATTTGGGAGGATTCCCAAATTGGTACAGGATAAATGAACCACTTTTTGAAAATGAAACCATTGTGTTACTAATCATGATAAATCTTCTATCTAATTTAATTTTCTATCTTTAATATGATGAGGCCACTAAAAAAATGAAAACAGACAAAAAAGGGGAAACATACTCCAACTTGGTTATATAAATGTGCATTAACTTGTCCTTTGTTGAAGCCTATCAGGAGTCCACCAATTAGCACAACTTAATTTTATTGTATTCTTCCTTGCAAAAATGCTCCAGATCTACTAGAGTGCAAGAGATCTAATGCGATAGCCCTCTTCTGTTTATTCCAAAGTTTAATACTTTAATAGGATTTAGCACTACAATCTGACTGACATATTCCTACGTATTAATAATCTTTTTGTGAAGGCATTTCTTTTATTTCTTTTTTCCTGATTATTTAGAGGCCTGCAGATCTTTTGTGACACAATAGATAGGTAATTGGAGCTGTTTGATTCCCTCTACTGTACTTTGACTAAAGGCTGAGTCCAAGATGAAGAAAAGAAGCCATATAACATGAAGTTGGCAAGAGCTTAATCCACTATGGATACAGTGTTCTTTGCATGAAAACCATCCGCACCATCTTTTAGAATTATTTTCACAATTTCCTACATTGGTCTCATCAGACTATAACACATTTGGCAACATGAGGTTTTCATCTTGATCTCTTGTCAATTTTGGAGGGACATCTTGTTCTTGGTAATGTTCCTCTAGTTCTCTGCTTTTTTTTTCTTTTTCTTTTTTTCCACTTCTTGATACTGGCCTTCATGCTGTTTTGGAAATTAAATAAATATATTTTTTTACCTTTGTGCCTTTTGACAATGAGAACTACTGTATACTGTATCCATGCTTTATAAGATCTTGAAGCCCACAAATTTACCTTTTGGGTAAAAGATTAAGGAAAGAAAGTTTTACAAAACTCCCCATGTTTATTTAGAGCAAACCAGAATCAAGTAAATGGTGACATGTTTCTAAGTGATGAGTTTAATCATGAAAGGATGTGCAGCACCCTATGCAATCAAGTCATTGTGAATCTTCTTTTTTAAAAAAATGAATTCGGTAAAGAAAAAAAAAGGTTTTGTTTGTTTAATGCATAACTAAAATCTTGAAACAAGTTAAAAATGCTAGTTAATTTCAGTCACATTACAGCTTGATGAAAGTCTGTAGATGTTCTTAATTAAAAAATTAGTCTTATCCCAAAAAAGAGTAACTAAATGGTCATGTGCTGTTGATTTGAATCCACCCAATTCTTTGTTTATTTTGGAGAAAAATTAGACTGGATGAATGCGTCCTTTGCAGTCAGTGTCTCCCCTCGTTGTATTGCCTGTCTCTCTTCGCTGAGCTTGAGGGGCCAGTGCATAAATGAAGTCTATGCTTCAATCCAGAATGGAAGTGTGGGGAAATGCAGGCACAAGAGGCAAGAGTGTGTAATATTGATTTTGTTTAATTAGATTCCTATCAAAACCCTGAGGTTTGCATCTTGGTTGCTAGCCTTAGAAATGAAGTAAAGAAATCCACTTTTCAAATAAGCACAAAAAACCTTTTTTGTTATGTTGTAATATTTGACATTGCTGGATGTTGGTTTATCGAATAAAAACTTTTCTCTCATCTAACTGCATTTATGCTCTCTGTATTCCTCTTTCAGTTCTGTTAGAAGATATGTAATGTGAATGTTTGGAGTATATTTACTTTATATTTATTTCTACCTTTTAATACCTTCTACCGTAATACTTTCATATCTTTAAAATTAATTGAACAAAAATGAATGTGCTTCTTTTTTATTTATTTATTTATTTATTTATTTTTGCAAAGATTCTAATTTTGAGATCAAAGGTAAGTGCTATAAAAACATCGCCCCCAGAAAAGACTTTTTTTTTTCTCTGTAAAAGTGGAAGAGAGTCATAAGGGCAGCTCAGTGTGCTGCAGTTTAAAGTAAAATTAAATCTTATGGCCATTTTGTCCTGTATGTGCTAGAGCAGCACTCAATCAGGTATGAATGACAGCATCCCATTCTACCAGCTGAGTGACCCCCATCTTTCTTTTTTAACAAACATCGCTGGCTCTCTCAAATGTCCTCCCTGTCTTTCAACGGACAGGATGCTCCATGTCATTACTTTCTTTTAAAGATGTTAATTACATTCATTAAATTTCACTACAAAAGCAGAAAGGGCCAGTTTTCTGATTGCCTGGAGTGACACCTTAAATCATGAGTTCCTTTTTTTCCTTCTGTCTTTTTTCCCCTCATTTCTTAAAGAACTCTCCCCCAACAGGCAGGTCCATTGTACAAAGCTCTTTGTCTTGGATTGGTCCTTGTCATTTTGGAGGTGGTGTTGTGACGGTCCTTAATTGCCTCGAGATTTAATCAGCGTCTTTTCTTAAACCTATGGAGAACTGAATACACACTCATCCACAAGGGTCAATAACACATATGGTTTGTGGCGTAAGTCTGTGCGAAATGGATCATAGGTAAAGGTTTCGGATTTGATTTGCAATGAGCATGCTTATCGAAGAGCAAGTTGTAATTAAGAAAAGGGATAAGACAAGACCCTGTCATGTTCTCCATGAATCTGGGTCAATTTCATGGCCCTTGATCACAGAGAACTAATAGTGTTACTGAATGATGGACTGTTAGTCATGGAATTTATTTCAGTAACTGGGATATTTAAGAAAATGTATGAATAAAAATAAAATAAGATTGTAGTGAAAAGCACATGCATAAGATAACAGCACAGTTTCCAGCTAGTATCAATGTTTAAAGGATTCCTACTTATACAGGATTTTTGCAATAATTCTAACAGAGAATCTACACAAGCACTTATGTTTAATGTGTTAAGCCTATTCCTTTTAAAGTAATACTATAGTATCATTAAATCTTTTGTGGTATTCCTTAATACCTCCAAGTTACTGAGAACACCAAAGGAACCTTATCTTCATTAACATATTACTGCTTTTAGTGGAATGTCAAGGCCATAATCACAATTGGTACCTTTGCGTGTTTCTTTTTAAAGCATGTAATGAAACTGTCCATGATCGTGTGTTTGCATCCTCAAGAAAAACATGCTCATTAATCGATTTATCACTTAATGAATGAGAGCCATTAATTGATCAGCCATGATGGTGATTTGCTCGCTCGCCTCTGTTATGGCTTGTCTTTCTTCAAGGTGAAAGAGCTCAGAGGGGCGCCGGCTGAAACCAGCAGATAGCTTCACTCGCCGCTGCACGTTATTGATTTGACCCCACCCACCCGCCCCTAAACCCCCATCATGTCCCCTTCCAAATGGAGAGGGGAAATCTGCTGAAATGTAACTTTCTTTGCTCCCAGTGGACACCGCTTCCAAAATCTATTAAATGACATATATAAACACATTCATTAATAGAGGTTGGTTGCTTTTTTTTTTTCGCTGGCTGTTATGAGCAGGAAACTGGATGCAGATGACTTAAGAGTGCGGGACAGGCTGCGGTCTCCAGTGGCCTCACATATTAAGGCTGCATGTTGTTGTGGGAGATGTGAGGAATATTTGCTTAAAATTGGAAACTGCTAAAACCGATGTCTGAGTCACCTTCACCAAACAAGTGAAGTGTGTTGAAGGTATAACAGTTTAGACACGGTACCGTAAGTGTGTAACGTGATGACTATGTGAACATCTATCTGTTAAAATTGCTATTAATATTCATATCTCTATCGAAATTGTGGATTTAACCCATAAGTGGGTCTTTTATCCTGTACTGTATCTGTACACAATACTTGCTTTATTTCCAAACATAATGGCATAAACAAGCTAACTGCCTAATTTAAAGCACTGTAATCCTGATCAGGCTGCTACTAAGTATAAATAAATACTGTGAATGCATGTAATCTTTTTCCCACGAGCATCGTACCTGACTGCCTGAGAGCATGAAAGTAAAAACCTCTTATTTGCATGACTCTGCAGTTGGGCTTTGTGGGATCCAGGTCCTCATGCACACCAGCAGTCTCAACCAGATGATTTGTGAATCTATCTGGCAAACTTAAAGTAATAATACTGCTACTTCTACTAATAATAATAAAATAATAATAATAGACTAGCGCAGATATTTGTATCTGTTTATATCCCACTTTCTGTTTATTCTGAATAATATATTCATATATGATTATTGTGTATCACTTATGCCAGTTGTGTGCTTTATTATCACATTACCATTAGTCTTCTCTTTTCTTTGACACCTTTCTCTCTCTCTCTCTCTCTCTCTCTCTCTCACACACACACACACACTCACTCGCTCTCTGTCCCCCACCTACCCTAAGGTGTATGTGTGGTGGATTTACAGCGGCTGCCATGCCATCTCGGCCCCATCCATAAACAACCGGCACTCCTACCTCACGTGCCTCCACATCGTCACGGCAACATCCATCATCAAAACTCTTAAGACAGTCATCCTCTTTCATAAGGAGGCTTCCTCCAGAGCCTTCATGGACAGCCTGTGTAAATCATGAATGAGAGAGAAAGAGAGAGAGAGAGAGAGAGAGAGAGAAACAATGAAAATTGCTGCTAGCTGAAGAAAAGAACTGTGCTGTCCTCCTGTAGCCCCCAGCAGTGATATACAGTATGGTACCGAGTTTTTTTTTTTTTTTTTTTTTTTACATTTACTACCTGCACAGGCGGCTGGGAAGCTGTGATCAAATATGCAGCAATAACACCCTGAGTCATACAGATGCACTCCATCAGTGCACAGAATACCACAGGCATTTTGGAGCCTTGTAAAGAGAGGAGAAATGAGCTATGGGAAAGTGTGGAACACTGCAGTGCTGCATCCAGACCTTACAGTGTGTGTGTCTGCAGCTGTAGCTGGCGTAACTTGAATTTCCACACATCTTAATCAAAACTATGCTGCGATCGCACTGGACACAGAAGGAAGCTTTCTATATTGCGTGGTTTTATAGGTATGTGAATGCAACCCCCTGAGTGCTCTTGGATGGGATAAGGGTTTGGGGGATGTTGCTCCTCTAGAGGACTAGTGCCAGCTATCAGGACCAATGTGACTCTCTTAGCAGATCACAGATAAAATGATGATTAAAGGGTCCTGCCCTTTAAATAGACAATCCTGTTGACCCAATTTAGAGCCACGATCAATGCGCCACTCACCAGATTAATTGAGACGCGTCTGATTGATTTTTGTTTTCCCTTTTCTAAAAGCAACCTCTACAAAGTGTGGTCCTGTAAAGGATGGGTTCATGATGCCTAGAGCAAGGGCAGAGATCAGGCAGGAAATTCCTCTCCTTGTGTAGAAAATGTTCACCTTCCAGGCCCTTATCTCCAAGGAGTGTCATTAGGCAGGAACGAGAGGGGTTTGACAGCACATTCAGATGAGTGGCAGATTAAAGGAAAACAGCTAAATCTATTACACTTTCATAGTATGCAAATTAATAAAGGGTTATTTTGACTGACCCCTTTTTCCGTATTTAAAGTTTCCTTCCTGATGAGAGCGTAAACGGCCCTATTTACAGGGCAAAGGGGCTAAGCCCATAATGGTATAATAAGCATGAAATTGATGGAAGTGATCATCAGATCATCAGGACATTCAAATGCAAATGCAATGTACATAATAAAAGAGTAATACAATAGTGTGTCAAAACCCTTGGCAATCAAGAAATGTGATCACCTCTCATTGTTCACATGGATGGATTTTCACTTATGACAAGAAACATGAGCGATATTGAATATTCAGGTAAGCACTGTACCTAATGCAAGTGTCTAATCAGACAAGTTCCCTGGAGACTAATCTGAGACTAACTGTCTAATCAGACCAGTTCCCTGGAGACAAATAAACTATATGCTTTACCTTAAAATCAATCACACTTTCACCTTAAGCTTCACTGATGAAAGGTTAGTCTTACTAATGACTAAAGATGTGATCCCTGATCTTATTACGCCAAACATGTGAGTGCTGTTTTCCTTCCCAGCATTCAATACTATAGATCAAACCGTGTAGCCCCACTCCAGGAAACGGTTAGGACAGATGTCCTTCAATTCAAATGGATACTAATATATGATGATATAACGTGCAGTGGTTTGCATTTACATTTAGGCATTTGGCAGACCCACTTATCTATAGCGAATTACAAAAGAGCTTTGAAGTTTTTTATCATTGGATGGATCTTTACACTGGATTACTACTGCAGAGGTTAACAGTGGTTGCATCTTATGATGACTAGCAACTGCACAAGCAATACAAAACCCGTTATCAAAATATTTAAAATGATTTTGTAGCTAAAAAGGAAGGATTTATATATAATAAAACCATTTAAAGTGTTCTATTTTAAGAAAGGTGGTCAATAAGGGTCTATGTGTATTGTTTATAAAAGTGATTTTTCAAATACTTAACATTAGGCAAGAGGCCAATAAGGACAGTGCAGTAAGAGACAACAATAATTCAAGATCGTACCAAAAAGTAAAACCATGTAAATGAAGACTTGTACCAGTGGCCTTGGTTATATAAGGTATTAACTAGTGTTCACATGCCAGGTTTCTTTAACTATTTTGGACAAATGCACATTCTTAACTGCCTTATGTGGTTTACATTTAGTTAGTTCTACATTGAGGTTCTGTCAGGAGGATAAACCTTAAATATGGGTTTTATTTTTCCGCAGATTGTAATAAAGAATCCCAATGTATAAGTAATAACGAGTCCTTATTCTGATTTCCATGATCAAAGAGAATCAATTTGAATTAATAAGTGCTCACTGCTCAACGCATCATGATCATTCATTTTTATTAGTGGCTCTTTGTTTCCTGCCTCCTTTCTAACCCTGCCTCTTCTTTCCAATTTCGTTTAGTATTATTCTACCCTTTTAAAGGTAATGCTGGTCTATGAGTGATGGCCCAGGCCGTAAAAGCCGCATTGGTTTTAATTAACAACATGTCACCTGGTGGCCTGTGATCCCAGGTGCAGGTGAGGCCATCTAAAAGTCAGTTTGGGCTACTTTGAAGGCAGGTTGTACTGACAGTAATGGTCCGCTTAAAAGTCAGGGGGTTGACGGTAGTGGCACTTGTGGCATTTTTAGGCCTCCTCCTCCTTGATGAAAGGTCAAGGAATATGGTGCACCTGAGAAAGTACACAATAGATAATAAGAGACGATGGCTTATTATCTAACCGCTGTTTTTGTATGTGTATCTGTTTAAGTCTGTGTAAAATCTTTTAAGCACTCCACATGATATGAATACAGGATCAGCTAAGCTTAATTTCTTCATTAATGGTGTACCACTGCTGCTCAACTAATGTAAACAAAGCTGGCATATCTGGAACATGGTCACTTATTTAATTAGGGGTAAAAATTAAATTCTAATTTGATTTCCAGTTCTAATTTCTTGCAGAATTTACACCGGACCCCAGGACACCTCTCGAAAAAATGCATTAGGCTGAGAAAAACAAGAAAGTCTCACATTTATGGCTCGCATTAGAAGTGGTTTGTTTAGCTGGAGGGAACAACACCTCGGGTTGTCAGATCATTTGAAGCCCCAACTGGGAATCGAACAAATGCTAGTTGCGTGTGGTCTGTTCCCTAATCACCTGGTTTCGCTGGTGCTGGCCTTGCATGGCCGTGTTTGGGAAACTGAGACTCAGGAGTTAATGAGGGCTGCTTGTGATGCGTGTGTGTGTGTCCAGCATGGGGTAAAGATCGTGGCGTCAGCGTTTCAGACTCAGTTGTCCAGGGGGGTAGCGGTTTGCAGGTAGGCTGTGTGCGGCAGCCCACTCTCTGATTTATGGTGGTGTCAGCTCGTCTGGCCGTGGGTTGAACCCACAAATCTCAGCACCTTTAAATCATTGCATTGTGGTGCCTGGGGGGAGGGCAGAGTGTGGTGTGGGGGTGGTGAGCAAGATGGAGTTAAGAGGATCGGGTGATCGTCTTGAGTGCTGACATCTATTGAGCGCCAAGCAGTAAGCACGTATAAATTCATATAAGCTCTAACGCAGAACTACAACATCTATGCATATAACAATCTAGACAACACCCCCCTCTCTTTTATCTATCCATCTACATCATGCCTCGCTCAGGGTCTGTCACTCAGGAGGAGGCGTCATAGATCACCTATGAAGGCCCTAACGGTTGTCTTTTCTGCTGACAGCTCTCCCACGCTTTGATGGAAGAGGGTTTCATCAATTGCAGGATTCTTGAACAGATACATTAGGATTTGAGAATGTAAGCTTGCTAGTGTTGTTCTGAATTGATTCATTTCGATGTGCCCACTATCTACAGGTATCATAATTGGATTGATGAGGATGCTGGACCAAAAATGGATTACACAAGGCTTGACTTGGAATTGATTTAAAATTAGATAAATATATTTGGACTGTTTTAGAAAGGTTGAAGCTAAATACTGTACTTTAGTGCTGTAGACCAATTCGTTGCGGTAGTATGAGTTTTTATTGTAGATATATTATTATAGGTCATAGGTTATAAATTATATATTATTACTAAATATGCAGTACAATACACAATAATATATCAAATGTGAAGAAAAAAAGTGTATTGGTTTAAACAAATTCCTGTCCCAGGTAAAAATTTACAATATACTTTTGTCTATTTTTAAATGTTTTTCTGTTTGCTTTTGTTTTGTTCTTAGCTTTTTTTTAATTTGTGTTATTAGGATTTGAAATCATGTCAGTACTATAAAAATCAGTGCATGTCAGTGTCCAGTGTGTAAACATTCCCTGCTTTGGAATGAGAATGCAAAATCTGATTTTCAATAACTCTTCCTAGATCTGGCATGACATAAAAATGTCAAGGTTATTCATAAGACATGTTATCAAGTTTAATATGCTTGATTCAGCAATACGATGACTCCTGGGGGGTTCGTAGCATTTTTATCTTTGCCTCTTGCACAGATCCCTGGTGTGTTTTGGATTGTACCTGAGGGAGTTAGTTTATAGTTCATGTGTAATATAGATACATTTTTAAGATTTATATATTCATCCATGATTATTGATGAAAAATACTGTATTTACCAAGACATGGGGTTGCATATATGACAGGATCTAGTATTCAGTATGCACTAAATCAACATCAGGCCTCAGCATAAAATCCCTTTTCCCTACACATGCATGCTAACATGGAGGCTTTTTCTTCCATTACTCATTAACATAAAATATGCGAATATGGTATATGTGTGTGTGTGTGTGTGTGTGTGTGTGTGTGTGTGTGTGTGTGTGTGCGACTATGTATTATTCATGAACACATAGTAAAAATATCTGTCTGCAGTATTAATGGAGGGAAAAGTATGTCCCCCTCATTAATTAAAAAGTGATTTAAGTTTGATTTCCCAAGTGGATACACTGGGTGAGATTCATACACTCAACCTGGCATGTTCCATGTATGGCATGTAATTAAATTGTGTAACTGATTAAATTTAGACATGCAGACCGAATGTAACATGGCTGTATAATAATTTTCCATACCAAAAAAAAAAAAAATTATAAATAAACAAAAATGTTAACACTACTGCTACTGCAGACTTACTTTCAAACATCTCAACAGAATAAATGAATGAAAGAACAAATAGTACATAAACACATACATTGTTTTGCAATATGCTTAACAGCGATGTGTTAAACTAAAGCATACAAAATATGGCTTTGTTGAACGCACCGTTAATGAGTTTTACAATAAGAAAGACTAATTTAGTACTCACCTTTAATTTTGGATTCCATTAAAGCATTACTTTGAATTGGTTTAGCCATGTAGAATAGTTAACCACAGAATCACATTTATACTAAGTGTACATTTTTACTGTTTAAATACATAAAATGCCTAATTTAACACTTAAAATAATTGCAGACCTGCATGATAGCCTAATTGCTTATCTTTTACATTCTATGGCAAACTGCCGACACTCCAAATCACACAGTGTCAGATCCATTTATTAAGTCTCCCTTCATGCAAACCCTCCCAAATGAGATAAGTGCTTTGTTTCTCACCACAATTCTGCATTAAACAAAACAGAATCAGGACCCATGACTGCTTCAGGGCCTTTTATTCTGTGGCTTTCTAAAGTAAATATAGAAATCAGTAATCTCTGTGCTAGGGGTTTTCTCAGTCATCAAGTACAAATAGCCAGGGTTATATGGTATTTCTGCTTTCACTTTTATCTATCTGTATGTACGATAACTGCCTCAGGTATCTTGCATTCCTTTGACGTATTGATTTTCCACATCCAATAGAATTAACATGATGAGTACAATAGGTGTGGTGCAATAGCATTGTGAATGACAGGGGCAGTATGTGAAACACAGATGGTGCTTTTCATTGTCAGTTTGTCTCATTGGAAAGATGAGAAAAACATACTTTCAACTGTCACAATGAGACAGTAAGGTTTGACATACCGGCTATATTGGCATAACTGCTGCTTTTTGTACTTATAACATGTTGTAGTAACTTCCTCAACTCCCACCTTTTTTACTGGTGTGCAAATTTTACAGGATGCTATTTTGGTGATAATATGGTTCTAGTGGACTATGTTTGTAATTTTATGCATATGCAAAAGGCATGCAGGAGTTGGTGAACAATCTTTTATAGTCATTCCTCAAGTATTATGATTCTTAGAAGGCTTACAGAATACACGTTTTGGTCACTAGGTTCTGCATATCACTTTCAATGTCATCCTCAAAAAATAATAATTGTAATAAATTTTTTAATAGACATTTTTGATTAAACACAGCTGATGCCATTTTACAGTCTAACTACACAGCTTTAAATGATAATTAACTCTCTAGTTACTTACTCTGACCTGCAAGACAAATTACAAATATAGGGCTACTGGCAACGGCGCTTTTGGCTCTGTCCTTTTTATCGTAGGGGTTGCCCTTCCTGTCACAACCCTCCCATTTTCTAACCGGGCATGAGACTGGCACTGCATGCAGTGGCTAGGTTGTATAGGGCATATGGTTAAGAATCTTGCCCATAGACCCAACAGTGGCGACCTGGCAGTGTCATGGCTCGAATCCTCCACCCTGCAATGAGCAACTCATAACCTCAACCACCATATAGTGACCCTTCATTATTCTATTTTTATCCGATGTATAAACTCTAATACCATGATGTTTAAACGTGCAGGAATCTATTGGAATTAAACAATAAATACTCTGTACATAAGAGAACTAATGCACAACCTTTTTTATGTCCCACAGGGCAAATAAGGTAAGGTGGGTGATATAAGGTTTGCTAACATTAATCTTATTCTTGTCCCAAGAAGTAATAAAATCCTATGTATGACATAATTGCAGGATAAAACATGAAAGAGGAACTATGCATTTTAGGGACCTCATTTGCTTGAATATATGATGATACAGAAGCTCATAATTAATAGATTGATTCATTCATCTTCAGTAACCACTTTATTCTGACCAGAGTCACAGTGGATCTAAAGCTTATTCCAGCAGAACTGCGCATGATGTGGAAATACACACTGGATGGGATGCCAGTGCATTGCAGGGTACAGAAGCTCATTATGCAAAATGTAATTAAATTACTGCTCATTAGATTAAATGATTGATTAAACCTTTTGGAATTAATGCGAGAAGTTTTGTTATATTAGCATTGTAGTAGTAAAAGACTCCTGTTGTGATTGTTTTATTATAGTATCTGAATAATTGTACATTACAATGTAGTACATTGTAGCTTGTTGTGTTTGAATTATTGGATCTCTAGATGCCAGGACTTGATGCCAAAAGTCTTGAACAATAGTAACATTAATAAACAGTAATTACAAAAAAGTAAACAAAAAAAAAAGAAAAGAAAAACAGTAAGAAACTGAAAATACAGGAAGAAGAATAAAACTTTAAATAAAACATAGTGTCCCAGACTGGCATGACAAAGAAAAGGCCAAATAGTTGGTAATTTCTCTGTAATATCTAAATTTGTTCTTCTGATGTAAAGAGACATCATAGCAATTTTAGAATGTATTGTTCTAAAATAGTAAGTTAGGAGCAGAACATCTTAGAGAAGTGAAAACTTTTCCAGATTGCCTGAGATCAGCCTGCTGTAATAAAAGACAAAGTGCACAAGAAAATATGTACAGCTCCCTAAAACTTTTGGAACTGGAACTGTTGTTGAGCTTAGTAAGACTAGCATAATAACTGAAAGGTTGTGTTTATAGGATGGGTATGGAAATTTAAATTCATTAATAAAATTCAAAATGCCAGCTGCGATGTTCTTTTCCTCAGTCTGACGTCTCAAATGTGCTACTGAAAGCAAGCATCTGGGATTTTACTCTTTAAGTCTGGGACCACATTGACATTTGTTATGAAGCAAAATTATATACATATACTGACTGTTTACTAACTGTTTTAACTGGAAAAAAGATTTGCTCTGCAAGTTTTAAATCCTGGTATTTCTTGATCCCTTGGCCATGCGAAATGTCTGTGCACACACCTGACAATTATACTATGTACACTGTAAACCTGTGAAACCAGTGTTAAATGGGGAATGTTATAGAAATATATATAGAAATAATTCAAATATATAAGGAGATGTACTGTATATTTATATATCTTTTTCTAAGTTAGCCATTTAGACTATATATATATATATTCTACAAAAAATACTGGGCATCTCAAAACGGTGAAATAACACTGTAAATCAGGTCATTATGGAACAACAACAACAGTCAGTTTTTCTTTTAAGACACAGAGGTTAGCCTTTCTGAAATAGCTCTTGCAAGAACAGTATTGTCAAGTGCATTTGCAAAACCCATCAAGCACCATGATGAAACTGGCTCTCATGAAGACCTTCACAGAAAAGCAAGACCAAAACTTACCTCTGCTGCAGAGGAAAGGTTTATTTACAGTTACCAGCCACAAAAATCAGGAAGCATAGAGATAGAAAGTAATCCCAAACTTTTGAGCGGTATATATGCTCTTATATATATATAATATATATATATATATATATATATATATATACTACTGCTCAAAGGTTTGGGATAACTTGGAAATTTCTTCGTTTTTGTTTTGTGATTTATTTTCTACATTCTCCAACTATACTAGGGACTTTAAAACTATGAAATAACACTGTGAATTAGGTAATTTATATATACACTTTGACATATACTAATAGTTGGATTGGGATACACTTTTATGCACTAGGGAAAGTTTTGCACCTTTTGGGAGTACAGTATGGAGCGCCTAATGCGAGAGGAAAGGAAAGGAAGAAAAAGTGGGAGGGAGAAAAGAAGGAAGGAAAGGGGGGCATAAAATAAGGCTTTTCTCTTGCATGATTTCATGGCACTTAGTTCAAAAGATTCCCTCATCAAACATCTGTATTGATTATGTTATGGTCACAGAATTTGTCCACTTGGTGCAGTGCTACTGAAATTTTTGAGTGGTCGGGAAACATGGCTTCAAAACTCAAGACGAAATTTTATAACTATTTCATTTATTAACTATCTCTCATTTTGCCTGACCAGACATCATAAAATGTTACTCATAGATAAACGGTCATGACTGACGAAAAATGGTTTAAAGGTCATTCTCATCATAATACAACATTTTATTTTACTTGCAAAGTAGTATTTGGACCCAGACCTTCACACAATTGAGCTATAACTTCTTTTTTAGTGTAAATTTTATTTTAAAAGACAGATCAACAATCACTTAAATTTTGAAAGCCTTATTTTACAGACTGTCTAACTGTTGAATTAGTGATTTGAAGATGTGAGATGATGCTTATAAAAGATACTTGTGGTTTATATCATAGCTGAACCACCATGTCTGATAAATCAGGTATGTGTGTTATTGTATTAGGGCTATTGTCATTTCTCCTTATAATTTCTGTACACTGAAATGAAATATATGTATGCTTTCTTTATAACACTGGTCCTTCATGCACAGGTTTACACACAGAGCAAACAATACAGTAACATCTTACATCTAGGGTGTTTTTTTTTTTTTAGCTCACGGCAGGATTGGCTAAATAGAGTAGTGCACAATTAGTTTTTCAAGTATTTATCTCATTAAAGTAAATGAATTATTGATTTAACAAGCCTTATGTTTTCACTGGATGCCGTGCTGCTATTATGACTCTTTTTCTCTTGTTTAAATGGACAGTGATCAACAATGCCAGGGAATAAATTTGCCAAAAACAAGCGTTTAAAACGATTTTCTTATTTCCTCACAACTAGACTTCATGCTTGTTGTGACGCTGCACAAATCTATCCATCATTAAAAAAAGAAAGAAAGAAAGAAATAGATATGTGAAATATTACTCCATTCAAAGATTTGTGTAAGGAAGTATACCACAGAAATGAAGAACATTGTCTTTTTTTTGGAGACATTTCAAAGTCCACCATGTTTTTGCCTAAGCAGCAATATGCATGGCAGACAGAAACATGTTTATTGTAACCAAAGCCAGCAGCAATAGGATAGCATGTGCTGACTAAGTATGTTAGGGCTTTTCCAAGAAACTGAATAGCATTTTTTTGTAGAATGACCAAGAACACAGGAAAGATACACACAGGTTCACATTAACTGATCAGATAAAGTAATCAAAAACAAAATAAAATAACGGCATTTATGCAATGTGCATGTACACTATGTCTACTAATGAATTGATGAAATAAAAGGAAAGCAAAAAGTACAATTATTTTAAAGCCATAGCTCATGGAGAATATTGATGTCCCTGACAGTTCTATGAAAATATGTGTCTTCCCAACCCATGCTTTCTCTGAATAATAAAGAAACTGTTTACACTTGTGTGATGCTCTTAAAGTGTTAAAAGAAGCACTTTAATCAAACACTGCACTTCACATCGTACCCTATAAATGATTATTGCCTGAAGAAACATGCCATGCCTCATCAAGTAGATAAGAACCTCCAATTTTTCCATCCTGTAAACACAAGGAAGTACTGATAACTCCTAGAACAGTGCCTAAAATTTGCTCATTTGCTTAATGAATCCAATTAATAAGTCTGTTAAAAAGTGAGCTTTGCGCATGTTCGCTGGTAGGGTAAATCTTTATTTAGCGTACACATGCACATGAATTACAGCTTTCCATAGTATTGTATGCTGTCTTTCTTGTTAACATTGGTACTACTGCTTAGACCTCACTAATGGAGGAAAACGAGAGCTCTAGCCATGTACTCTTCATGCTCTTCCTTTTTGTGGCAGGGCTAAATGTGGCCTTTCGCTGCACTTATGGAAAAAGAATGCCTGTCATAGCCTCGGGCCTGGTGGATGTGGGTGCTAAGTACTGGAGCAACAACAGCCCGCCGCTTCCTTTCCAAATGAGAGCTGACACCTGAGCCCAAGCATTGCCTCATAATCACACACTTTCTCATGTGCAGTCTTCCAAATTCAGCACTTTCTACTTAGCTACTGCAGATTTCTTCTTCTTCTTCTTCTTCTTCTTCTTCTTCTTCTGCTGGCATTTGTTTTGGAAATACTGTCTGTTGTATTCAGTGAGTGCAACCAGGTCTTAGATACAAATAACAAAGGCCTGGCTCAGGCTAACATTTTCTGTGTACAGTGAAGGATGATGTCTGTGTAGCTTTAGAAGTCCCTCTGTTTGTTTGCCTTCTGGTGTTTGTGTTTGGTAGCTGGGCTCGGCGGTTTTAGGATGCAGGTCATGTCTGTTTACAGTATGCGGTCCTTGGCTGTGTTTTCCCCACTGCTCAAACCTCCAACCACCCCCTTTCCTCCTCCTCCTCATTTACTCCTGACCATGGTTATAAAGCTAGACACCCAGCATAGTTTCTCTCTCTCTCTCTCTCTCTCTCTCTCTCTCTCTCTCTCTCTCTCTCTTTCTCTCTCTCCTCTTGCCTGATTCATTTTCTACTACTGCAATTACCAGGATTGATACTCTCAGGGTCCACTTCCACTGCTCCCAGTTTTACAGCAGACCCTTATTTATTCGTTTGTTTCCTGTTGCCTTTCCAGCTTAGATCATCTTGGGCCTGATTGAACATTTGCCCCAAAGTGCTTTTAGCAGAAATGAGTCGAACCCCATGGCAGAGCAAGAGTGGAAGAGGGCTGTGTGAATGGCATCTTGGTGTGAGTTATTGCTGGGAGGCTGGATGGAAAAGTCAGACAGGAATGGCATATGAGTCTGGTGGATGTTTCAGCCTTAGCACTACAATGATCAGCCTAGCAGTGTTTTTAGTCTAACAGCTGGACTTAAAAGTGGCAGCTGAGCCAGAATGACCCCTTCGTCTTCTTGCTAAGAGAACACTCTTAGTAAGGAGTTTTCTCTCAGGATATATATATATACACACACACATACACACACACACACATATATATATATATATATATATATATATATATATATATATATATATATATATATATATATATATTCCTGTCTCACTTTTCCATTTATTTATTTATTCATATTTTATTTTTTTTATAAATCCACACTGTGTGTGCTGTGTGACTCAGTAGACCCACAAGGCAAATTTCCTTTCCTAATGCTAGAAGAGAAAATTTCGTATCAGGAGCTGTGATGTTGAAGGAAGCACCCAGGAAAAGTATGTTCTCTAATCTTTGTTTATGGTCCTATCTTCTTTCTTCACACACCTCCCTCTTTTTTCTTTTGCTCTTTTTATCTCCATTAGGGTCAGGAAAGCCTTGGCGGAGCGATCATCTTGTTAATAACAATATTTGTATGTTTCTAAACGGCCCTCTTATCAATGCATGGTTCCACAGTGGTGTGTCAGAGGCCGAGCGGATAAGCTAGCTCTCGGTGGTGGGATTCTATTTTGTGTGATGGGCCTCCCCAGTGGATTAATTAAGTGTTGTGAGAGAGGGGTACAGTGCAGTCTGGCTAGACCACAGAGGTGTAATTCTTTCTGCCAGGCTCTGCTGCTCGACGGGCAGGTTAAGGCACAGATTAAGGGTTGCGTAGCTGGCACGGAGAGCAGAGGGAGGAGGCGGGCACCTCATTAGGCATCACTCCCACTGTGTTTGGGGAAGAGGTGGAGGGGCCAAAGAAAGAAGTGAGCAAACAGAAGGAAAATAAACAACACTATGGTTCACAGGGAGAGCTGAGTACTTGCCAAGAGCAGCTGCAAAAAGGGTTTTTGAGTGGCATAGGAGGTCACCTACAAGTCTGTTTAAACACCATTTTGTTCGTGCAGACGCAGAGGACATGGTGATGGGACAGATTCAGGCTAGATGATTTGAAAAGGGAAATGTGTCATGAAATTGAAATCATGAAATTATAACATTCATAAAACAGTACTTATGTTTATATTTAATATGTTGGGAATCATAATCACTTTTTTTTGTAAACACAGATGATTTTACTGAGAAAATGTTGTGTCCAAAAAAAAGTAAAATAATGTTTGTTTGTAATAATAATAATAATAATAATGGGACAATAATGTAACAAAAAAAAAATCCATACTAGGATACTTGTAGACATTTCTTCAATACACAATTTGAATCACAATATGCAAAAAAAAGTGTTGTGTGTAAAAAAAAATATTATTATGTTATGATGATGATGATTATTATTATTATTGCTACTAAAATATTGGTAACTTTTTCTTTAAACACATTTTTGCACCAACAACAAAAATAACAACAACAACAACAAAAACAACAACAATAATAATAATAATAATAATAATAATAATAATAACTCTTTATATACTTCACGTATCCTAGTTTGAAAATTTTTCTATCATATTGCTCATCCTTAGATTCAAAATACAATATATTTATGTCTTAAACATAAATAGTTGTCTCAAACGAATTTAAATTTATTAAAGAAAAAATTGCAAAAAATTATAAAATCATAGTGTTATCATGTTACTTGGATCTCATACTTTTACTTTGCATAGCGAGTTTTGTAGCAATAACTAGGAGAATGAACTTAAAAATTATAGCCTAGTATTTATAAGTGTATGTATGTGTGAGTATGCATGTGTATGTGTACACACTCGAGGTGTGTATACTCTTGACTGCTTCTGACCCCTCCAATAATTAGTAAAAAGGAGAGGAGCTCCAAGCCCACTGAATGACCCCGTTCACCCCCTCTGAGCTTCTCTGTGCTCCCTGCCTCCTGGAGCTCACCAGATTTCCCCCAGCCTTCCTACCTGCAATTAACCTCCCATAACCCTCAGCTCCACACCACTGAGAAATGAGCAGCCTGCACTCTAATTACTCATCTCATACTACTCCTTTATCTGTCTCATTACTCATAAGTAATTGAGGATCTGAGGATATGCTCATATTAACTTTTCACTTAGTCTTTGTAAATTTCTAAAGTGGTTTGGGTGTTGCAAAATGCAATGAGAATGCACAGGCATAGTATAGAAAATCCTGACTTCCACTCACCCTCACCTTGTATTCAGAAATCCATGCAAAAGATCTCACAAAGAGATCTTACTGAACTGAAGGTAATAAATCACCTAAATCCTTATCTTTTATTCCAGGCAGTGTTAAATACTGGATATCTAAAGGTAAGTTGGTGGCTTGCTCTTTAACATTAATAAGAACTCAGCATGGCTATGCCTGTCATCTTATTAAGAGCACTGCAGCTAAATGTGATCATTATCTCCGCCAAAAGAGAGAGAGAAAGAGAGAGAGAGAGAGAGGAGCAAATGAAAGCAATGAAGTGCAAAGATAGGAGCGCCCACTAAGCAGGCCGTGCCGAATTGTCTTATTTCAATTAATTTCAGTGCTAATGCTTCGGACGAGTGTGATTTTAACATAGATGGCTTTAATAAGTGAGGCAGTGCAGCACAACACATTAACTCCTTTCGAGGAGGTCAGCCAAGTCACGGCTGCATGTAGCCACTGAGCCGGTCACAGCCTTTCTGCAGGCTTTTTCCAACCTCTCCACTCCTGTGCGCTGACCTGTAATCTGCTGCGATTCAGGATTTTGTAGTTCCACCCAGCTCTTATGAACCTCTATAAACAATACCACTTGATGCACATGTACATTATGGGTATTCAATTGACCAAACAAGAGCTGTAGAACTATTTCTGTTGTCTCTCTTGGGATTTTTTGTAGCCAGTGTGGTTTCTCCACGTTCACTGGTCTCTCATGTAAGCGTCTTGAATTTGTAGGTGGTCCCGAAGGACTTGCATATTGCAATGCAGGCTTTTGCATAGCTGTTTTTAGGTCTTTCCTGGGTCATTGTGTACCTGAACATGTGTCCCTAGAGGGCTAGCTCATGGGCTGGCTATTCTCTGTTTTCCTGTCCTGAGGGGATTTTTTTCTCTCCGCCAAGCCTGAACTTCGAGAGTTGCTTAAAGAAAGAAAAGGAACTTAACTTTTTTTTTTCTGCTCTTCACAATTTCTTTATATTTTACCAAAAAGAAAACCCTGAATCAGATGCGGCACATTTACATTTTTGCTAACGTCACAAGTTTAATGCAATCCCTGCTTCTTGCTATTCTAAAGTAGTCATATTTTTCATCCCATATTCTAGTGCTTTGCATCTGAACATGTAAAATAAATGTTTGCTCTGTTTACTGCTGAGTGGGCACTATGTGCTTTATAGTGTTTCATAATTACTCATAAGCTGAGGATCAAATAAAATTAAATGGCTCTTTTTTCTAAGTGAAGCAATGGAAAAATATTTATAGAAGGAACAATTACATAGAACTGTTGATGCATTGTGTCGGGGCCAAAGAAGTACCATTTTCCTACCATAATTGCTTCTTAATAATTGAAATAATTCTACAAGTTCATTATACAAATTGCAGTGATTAATATTAACTAACATACTGATGGTTTGTGCACTGTGTGTTCATTCATCTTTTCTTTTTAAGTAATAAAAAATAAATATATATATATATATATATATATATATATATTTTTTTTTATATATATATATATATATATATGCAAAAGAGACTATGAATAGTCTAAAAAGCTCTCATATTGTTCTTTCGCTTGTTTTCCCTCATTTCAGTCTCAATTTGAGGTTGCTAAATAATCCTTAATGAAACAAATGTGTATTAACATTTATTGGGTATGCACATTCTAAATATAGCAGGATTTGACCGGAAGAAAATAATAAATAAAAAGCTGAAACATTTTAAAACAATGAAATGCAATGGACCACTGGCAGAAAAAAATATATTCTTATCTGGTTTCTTTATCACATATAACAAGTTTTTTTTTTTTTTAAATATGGATTGATTAAAAAAAATCGTTTGGCATTGTTACACACACCAATATTGATGCAAAGTGCGCGCGCGCGTGTGTGTGTGTGTGTGTATGCGTGTGTGCATGCGTGTGTGTGTGTGTGTGTGTCTGTGTCTGTGTGTGTGTCTGTGTGTGTGTGTTGACAACGATACAAATTTCGCACATGTTCCAACACACACACACACACACACACATACACACCAAACACACACCTTGGATTCTGTATTCTACTGTACAATGTTTGATCCACAGTGATGGTTAAGCAGATTTTCATTCGTGGTACAGCTTTATCCTTGGCAGATCCTTGTCTCATTGTGCACGGCCACTGCAGCTGGTTCCACAGGGCTCCTGTAACAATGCATAGACTTTGTTTCTGCTGAGTCATCTGCGCCCCAGACACGGGCCAGCAAACAGAGAAGCAGTCATTAATTTAGACCTTCTTTTCTCTATTCCACTTTATTTTACTCTGTTCTGCTGAGAATGCACACATGAATACAAAGGTTTATTCAAATCATTAATGAACTGCATGCGTTCGAGGCTAATCATTTGACCTTTGGTTTTGCGCTCTCCGTAGACAAATGCTAGTATTTGCAGAGGAGAGCATTAGTTATGTCATGTGATTTATGATTATAGCATTAATGTGGCAAATGCAAAAGCAGCCCCGAAATCAATGTGAAATAAATACAGGAATCCCAAATTAGTGTTTCATGCTGCTTTTGTTCCACAGATTGTGCTGATTGTGCTGAGGGTCTTTGCTGTTGCAGCTCTTTATGTCTCTTTCTTTCCTTCTTTCTTTCTTTCTTTTATCTTTTTTTTCCTTTCATGCAACTTGGCTATGCAATAATATGCCTTTTCTGGAGATGTAGCTAGTTACAGATTATTTATTTATTTATCAATTTCTTTTATTTACTTACTTATTTATTTATTTATTGCCTTGTGTAACTGCGTTCCATATTGTCTGAATTATTCAGTAGTGCCCCTGGACTAAAGGTTATCAATTAGTGTGTTAAAGCAGTGCTCAACAACCGGCTCTTCAGCGTGACAGGATAATCTGGTCTTTAATCCATGCCTGCTCACAGAACTGCATAGTCTCTTGTGGCAACTGTGTGCAATTGTGACACTCGTAGGCCTTTATTAGACTTTGGTTATGTGCAGGAGGCAACCATCAATAATGATGTCTGTCTTAGGTCCAGAAAACCTTGGTCTAGGTATAATCAAACGTATTCCTATTACTTATTTATTGGTTTAATCATTCATTGGTTCTGGGATTTATGATCCTGTGTTCGACTTGGAAGGTCATAAAAGTAAGATCCACATCACATTCTAGTGATTTACAGATGGACTTCTCATCAGACATTTGATTGCCATAACATACTGTCCCTGGTAGGACTCAACCCTGCTCAGCTACAGAGATAAAGTTTGCAGGTGGGAGTCTTGGCTTGGTTTGACATGCTTGCCTTGGGCGATGTGAAAAAGCAAAAAAAAAAAAAAAAGACTCACTGAACTTGTGAATTTCGAGTAGTGTTCTTTCTGTCTCTCTTTCTCCCTCTTTCTCACTCTCTCTACCCAGTTGCTTGATTTCTTCTCCTGCTGTCTGTGCACTCATGCAGAATTAGCTTATTTGTCAGCGAGCTGCGCCTCCGAGCCCTGGTGCACATCTCCAAATCCATTTCCAGAAGCGCAGCACAAAGGACGTTGTCCTTATGTCATGACGACAAATTTGCTGAGCTTCCTCGATCCCAATGCAATGCAGGAAAATGGTCCCATCGCTCCTGCAGAGGCCTGTAGAACACTAATGACTCGGCTTCTGGCGCTGAAGAGTCCTCATTGCACCTTTTTTTATTATTATGATTATTACTATCGAGCGTAAGCTGTTTTTTTTCCCTTTTCCTCTGAAACCAAGGTGATCTGTAAACATACACAAGCTCACAGGCTGGTGAAAAAGAGAGATGGCTTCTGTGAAATATTCATATAGAACCTAGAGAAAGTCTCGCTTGAAAGCCGGGAGCTGAGCAGGATCTTGACCAGAACTAAAACAAAATGTTAAGAGGAGGCTGCCCTTTCTGTTTGCCATTTTGGATATTTTTCAAGCTTACTTTTCCAATTTGTAACATTTGTGAAAACTACCTCAGCCTTTAAAGTGCTTCATGATGTATACTGAATATTTTATATACTGTACGTTTATACATTTTCTACTATCCCATAAAGCCACTGGAATATGCGTACAAGTCAAAATTGATGCCTCAGCCTGTAAATCCACCTGTACAGTGGATTTTACTGTAGTGCTTTCCATTGTCATTTGAAAAAGCTTTCATTCTCTACGTGTAGGACTTCTTTTGCAGGCGTTTTTATTTTATTTTTTAATCCGAAATCTCTGTATAGGCCATCCTGCCCAGCTTTGCCTCATAACAACAACAAAAGCTGGTTACAGCGTAATGAATGGCCAAATCATGTCTGCTTTATTTGCCCATTTGTGACTGTCACACTGCTTTGTGTTTGTTTAGACTCAGGCAAGTTCAAGATTGTTTTTATCAAATGCTCAATATAATTTAAATCATGAACTTCATAGAGTTTAATATAGGTTTACTTTGGATTCTACAAAGTGACTAAAATAAAAGGAAATAGGATTTGTAAGTAATGCGCTTGTTCTTGGAGGTTTTTTTTTTTTTTTTGTTCCCTCTTAAAGCGCTAAAAGGGAGCACTTATGCACTTGTTTGGCCAGTGGCAGATTGTCCACCTAGTAGGGAGGAGGAAAAGGAAGTGGATGAGACTGAAGATGAGTCCTACTGTGACACACCCTGTGTGGTCCGAGCAGCCTGCCCACCTGATTGATTAGCACTGTAATGGGGATATATGGAGAGGTTAGGAGAGCACGGCTCGTTCCTGAATCACAGTCTCACACAAACATGCACGCACACACATTACCTACACCCAACCACTGAGAGTGCAATCTCTACGGAAGGGGGTATCAGCACAACAGCTCTTTATTCTCTTAAATGAAGTCCATTTTTAACGTCAGACTGAGTGCACACCAGCTGTGTGCAATAAGCAGGAGCGTTATGAATACAATAATACTTCCTGATAGCTCTATATTAACATTGCTCTGTTTATTTGGCAGTATGAAAGTCTTCTGGAGTCTTGTTATGAAACTTGTAAATGGATTCTCAGTCTATAAGACAGTTGTTAATAACAGTTCGCTGAAATTGATCATTGTTATAAAATACCATAAGCATATTGTATCCTATACTGGCCCCGGAATATTTGTGATGGTTGGACTATTTGTTTCCAGATTTCAGATTTTTCAGGCACACTGCACATGCATTGACTGATAATATTACATTACATACGTAGGACTGTTTTTGGAAACATTTTTGTACTGATCACAGTAAATGATTTTATCCACAGAAGTGCAACGTTTTCTGAACAGTTCACACATCAGAGAAAAACAGAGATCAGACATGCTTAGCCACTAGACTACAAGACACATACCAGCATCATGATTCTGTTTGATGTGTTTTTTGGATCAACACCTTTTTAACTATTGGTTACCTGTTACAAAACGATTACAAAGTATATAAAATAGAGGCAGTTATTTTACAAGATAAGTTACAAGCATGCCTTATTATCCTGGCTCTTTGCTTATTCTATAAAACAATGATTCATTTATACTAATCAAAAGTTGGATTCATATATCACTGATAAACAGAAGTGGCTTCCTGTTATCACAAATCATAATTTAAACTTACATCAACTTTACAAGTTATAGATTCTGCATCAAAAGTTATCATGTTATTCATTGTAACGAAATACATGAATCCCTGCCAAGATGAAAAGGACTGATCGAAGATGAACCCTTCCACCCCCCCAAACGACCCTGAACTGAAATGACTTTAATCTCAGTTGAAGTGAAAAATGAGGGGCATAGGGGGTGAAAAAGGAAAAGAAAAGCAACTTGTTATTCTGGCTTGTTATTCTTCTCTGTTACTGATGTGTCTTGGCCTACCGTTGTCAGATAGGCAGGTGGCACAATATGCCATTGGAGGAGAGAAACCTGCTGGCAGAGCAGACACGCCAAAAGCGAGAGTGAGAAAGGGAGCGTTAGAGAATGCGGGAGAGTGGGGGTAAAAAAAAAAAAAAAATACGAGAGCTGAAAAGAGAATGATAGAGTGCATTTGAATGGTCCGGTAGTTAATGCTTTATGAGATTGGGCTGAGGAGGGGGAGACGGGGGAGTGCAGCGTATGCAGTATTACGCCACATAAATCTGGAGGCCTGCTTTCCCTGCCTGTGCTCCCACTTAATTACCTGAGCCCTGTGCACACCTATAGCTCTTCCCTAATGGCCAGCTCTCACTGCTCCTCTCATGCCACATGCCACCATGGCAAGAGGCTCCCCACATGTTACACATTTCCATGGGAATGAAGGAATGGCTTGACTCACAGCCTTCTTTCAGCCTAACAGACACACAAGAAAGGAATTTCATGCATAAAATCATGCTTGTCCTGCCGGTTTGAGCTAAGCGTTATGGATTTAACGATTTTCTGAAGTGCATAGTGGGTGCAAACCCAGAGTATCAGTGTAGCATTGCCATTTTGAACACCTCCAATTGACCTTGGCAATTATTGCTGGACTAGGCAGCAGAAAAGTTATGCTATATCTTAGTCAGGAGCTGTCTTCTATCAATGAGCTGCAGTGTCGGCCATCGATCCATTTCATGCCAGGATACAGAGCTTGATTGATGCTTGGCGAGTATCTGGCTCGTCTGGAGGACAGCTTTGGGAGAAAACCTAGGCCCTGTGCATTTCCACTGCTTCCAACATGATGGCGCTGATGATGGAGTATAGATGAGGGCCCAGAATTCCAAAGCCTCTAGACTTGAAACAAGTTTTGCAATCTATAGTAAGCAATATATATTTATAATCTTTAAAATAATTTCTAAAGATGTCTTGCAAAACTACACCATAAACTTTAAGTGATGATGGGCATCTTTTGAAATATCTTTTTTCCTATTTTCCCTTCCAAAGCTGCCCTCCACAAAACATTCTCACACATACTGTACAGTACACATATGGATATGCACATTCATTTTGGATCCGACATGGGCAACCTGGCCGTCGCAGACCTCCAACCCCCGAACCTCAGATCAGCAACACATGGACTCAACCACCGAGCTGCCACTTTCACATAGGCCTAGTTATTATATAGTGTTGTCAAAATGATATGCATGGGTTTCATGGAACTCCATAACTTTCTGAAACAAGTTATACAACAGTCTGTAAATCTGTACCAAATGATATCTTTCTGCTTCACCTGGGGGTTCATAGGCCAGGATGTCTACATGTTTTACTGGATTTGACTTGTGTAAATGTAATGCAAACTTGTTGAATAACCCAGGAACACATATTAAATACAAATTACTAGATTGATGGAGTGTCTTTGATGATTATTACACAGTCTAATCACAGATTGTACACTGTGAGCTTCACAAAGCTGGAATTCATGCCAGGTCTGCTATTAAGACATATTTTCCTAACAAAAGCCAATGAATACTAATGTGCAACTGGTGTAACAAGCAAAAACCTGGTCCGCAGAATAAAGGATGTTGGTGGAGGTAGGGGTAGTGGGTCATTTATTCTGATTCATGTTTCTGTCAACTTTCACCATATTTCCGTCATTGGGATTGATTTAATGTGTTTGGAGAAAGCCAGTGTATGCCTTCAATCCACAATGAATGCTGGCAAGTTTAAGCATTGTGGGAGATCAATAGTAGTTTTAGTAGCCATCTTGTGGAAATCATTAAATAAAAGGGTTACTTTGCATGATCACATAGCAGCCAAAAAAATATTAGGTGACTTTATAGAACCGGCTGCAGTCTGTGGTTCAAAGACCCCTTAAAATGTTCCCATATCACATGATGATACGGCTAAAATTATTTGATTGGTTTCACCATGATGAAGTCAGTCTCCTTCCATACAGTCTTTTATAATTAAAGATGATGACACTGATTTGCCTGGTTTGGGTCCACTTGTTCCCTTAGAAAGAGGGGTAACTGCAAATCATATATAGCACATAGACCTAAATCATATGTAATTCCCTCACAGAGACCAGATTTCAACCAGACGTGCACAGATTAGAGATTTAGGACTGAGCGTCTAAACTGTTTTTATCATAAAATGTATTAATACATCATCTCTGTGCAAAATCTTTAGAATACATGGTGTTCTTTGCTTCATTACAGTTCGAGAGACTTGTAGAATATACAGTGTGTCAAAGAGCACTGGATCTGACCTAGTGACTCATGACAACCTAAAGCCTTCATATTCACTGCCTTTTGTTAATAATCACTTACAGATTGTAATAACATCCTTTTCCACCCAAATAATTATGTGGAATAAAGTGGGAAGGAAGAAAATCAATGCCTTAATGATACCATGCCTTTCGTTTGCAATATCAGAGCATATAAAACTCATAAATAGCTACTTTACCTGCACTTTTATAGGTTTTGGCCTGCTGTTACTGTTCTACTGTAGGACACCTCAAACATTTTACAGCAACAATACATATACAGGTATACATGTATACAAATACAGCAACAATAGTGGATAATAGTAAGGTATAGTCAGTCTCCTTCCATACTCCGTCCATATGTGTTATTTTATAGTTTTGAAATCCCCAGTAGTGTTGTAGAATGTAGAAAATAAATCAGTAAAGAAAAACAAAGAAATTTGCAAGTGACCCTTTTGAACGGTAGTGTATGTGTATATATATATATATATATATATATATATATATATATATATATATGTGTGTGTGTGTGTGTGTGTGTGTGAACGGTAGTGTATGTGTGTATGTAGGCATGTTGGGGGTCTGTTTATTGTTTCATTTCTGTTTGAAAGGACAAAAAGAACTAAATGACTCAAAACAAGATACGTTCATTTTGATGAACGGGTTTTAAAGGAAAGAGTCACTAAAATGATCCAAACTTCCCATCACTACTGGGGAAGGAACTGATAGCTAAAAAGACTAAAGAATACTGTTACTATTGAAATTTTAAGTTTGGGGGTATTTACTAGTTTTAGGAAGGAATTTAAATGTTGCAACTCCACTTTGAAAAAACAAAAACAGTCTCTCGCCGCTCAGTTCAGAGTTGGGGTGTGTGAAAGAAAGAAAGTGAGTGAGAGAGAGAGAGAGAGAGAGCTCGTGTAAAGGTCTTGTTACCAATGTAACCAGTGTTTTTGGTCATTGCACAGGAGATCATGGGTTGCCAGGTCAGTAACAATCAATCAGCTTTGATCTTTAATAGACCTTTCGTACTGACTTCTCAGTTAGACCTTCTGTCCTGAATTTTCCGATAGTAGACACAAAGGAAGTGAGAAACGAGAAGAAAAAAAGGTCAGTATGTAGTGCTCCGAAGATGTTGTTAACACACACACACGTGTTTGTGTGTGTGTGTGTGTGTGTGTGTGTGTGTGTGTGTGTGTGTATGTGTGTGTTCAATCTGCAAGTAACAGAACGAGCTAAAAGTGTTGAAATCAATTACAATGCACATTTCATTGTATGAAGTCGAGCACAGAAAGCGATCTTTATACAATATTGATGGATTTCCAAATGATGCAAAAACATGACATTTAAAAAGAAATCTGTCTAATTAAAGATGTCAATCCAGACAAACACTAAGCAATTAAAACTAATTGTTATTAAGGGCTATATGCTTTTATCTTTTTACGTTTACAATTCAAAAATTACTCTTTTTTTATTTTATTAATTTTTTTATTTGCATTTAAATGATTGTTAGAAAATAGTGACGGATTGGTTCATTTTGTTTAAACATGTAAAAATATTTAGCTGATGAACTGTTAAAATATTTCCAGGATTAAAATTGATCCACAGTCACACCACTAATAGGGAAATGTGTTTAATACTCAAGTGCAGAAAAAAAAAAAAAAAAAAAAAGTGAATATTGCATGTATGTCCTGCCTAGTCCCATAAATAGTAATTCACATTGCAACACTTAAAGAATATGACAATATGTGAATAAGCTATGGCCTTAGCAGAGCAGGTTAACACAAAGCGCTTTAAACACATTTTTTGGTTGTATACTGTACATGACAGAATAGGGAAATGCTGAGCGCCACACCTGCAGCGGGAGAAAAAAGATTGCGGTAATTTGTTCATTAAATTAACAAGACTGGACAAATCATAAATTCATTAGCTAGTCCACTGGGCAAGTCAAAGCTCCAGTGTGCTGCACAGTCCCGTGATTTGGTTGCCTGGAAATCTAATTGACTTGGCTAAAAAGTGGTAGCTAACATAATGTAATAACCTATAGCAAAGTAGTTAGCTATTTATAGACATCAATACAGACAGGGGAATACTGAGTATAAGAATTCCTGCCTGTATTGTGTTTAAGCCCTTGAGAAAATCAGCATGTTGTTGGTCGAGTTTTAAATGTGGACTATGGTCTTCTTTTTTATCAAAAATATATTACTTGATTGTGGTCTTACCTCAATATATTTAACTGTGATGTGGATGCATGTTATCATATGATAGCTTTGGGTACGTAATCCAACATGTTCTAAGTTGGACTCCACCCTGTCGAAAGTACTTGTAGTGGCATGGGGTAGTCTTGGCATTGTTTTCTCTGGGCCTGCTGCTCAGGCCCCTGGCTGCCTCTCCTCTCTCCCAGTAGCAGTGAGGGGCTGATTGCTCTGGGCCTCTGCTGTGCTATGCCCAGCCTGTTTGGTAGCTGATCAAAGGGCCACTCATTCAGGTGCCCAGCACGCTAAACTGACAGGAGTAGAGAAAAAGAAGGGAGAGGGAGGAATGGTGAGGGCAGAAGGGGAGGCCAAGCTCTCCAGCTGTCTCTGGTGTCATGCCAAGTGAGGATGGCGAGGACCCACAAGAGGAGCTGGCTGGGGATGGGCTAGCGTTATGCCACGCTCGAGATACGTGAGATGCTAATGATCCTCCCCATGCCGGAATGCCGCGCTACACCAGGCCCGTCTAAGTGGTTCACTCCGCTGGGGATACTCACCAGCAGGTCCAGGTAGCTATGATTGCTTTTTAATGTGTGGCTCTTAGCCAATGAGAGGGGGGATTTTCATCAAGTATGACTGCAGAAATATTAAACTAGCCTGGGATCGTTTTTCAGTCATAGTCCATTTAACAGTGGGGCGTGGGGGTGGAGGTGGGATTTGTGGAGCCAGGAACCTCACTCTTGCCTGCACAAGTTTACCCAATTAGAGCTCTAAATTTTTATTAATATGCCACAATGTTAAATAAACATGCAAACAGCTTTTGTGGTGTATGCCAATTAAATGCTGTTTTATTTGACTGCGACTTTAATCAGGCTGCTGCACAGGGGGAGGATACAGCGTTTAATTAAATTGTAGTACTTTGCTATTCCTGTCAAGGCGTTCTTTATGGTTTTGAGGTAATCTATACGGGCATCAAACATCGATTGAACCATATATTAATAAATTATATTAGAATTTACTTTTTTTTTAATTTTATTATTATTTTTTTTTAACTCAGTCCACTAGAGATTTTTCAACTCTGGTAGAAAATGGCAGAAAGACAGAAGTAAGGAAGTGGGTGTGAATTTTTTTTTTTTTTTTTTTTTTTCTGTGGCGCAGTGGATCAGTTACACAAGCAAACAATGCACAACAAACACACAGTAATCTCTATTCTCTGAAGGAAAAAATGTTCCATAAGCTTATTTTCCTGGATTTTTATCGCTTCCCACAATCTACCGATATTGCCTTCTGGGAGACTTCTTTTAAATTTCAGCTTGGAGACCTCAGCATATTTAGAGGCCTATCTGATGACGTTGTCTTTGTTTAGCATTCTCATCAATAGCATGCTAAAAAAAAATCTCCCTCTGCATTCTCTAGACTCATATCCAACATGTCAAACTGACAATGGAAAGTTGCATGCTGTTATGACATTATTCTCTGCAGGTACTGCTGGTATTGGGTTTATTTTCTCTCAGGAATCTATAGTAAATGTGCATTCTGTACAATGTGTACACATTTGAAATCATGTCTCGAGCACAGTATTAAGGAAAACGGGACTATAAGTTCAGTGGCCACTGGGTAACATCTCCAGGCTGATCTGTCACGCTCAATCCTTGTGGCCAAGAGTTTTTTTCTGGGTTCTCTAGGTTCAGGACACCTCTGAGATTCTTTTCTGATCACCAAGTTTGTAAAGAGTAGTTATTTGCTTAAAACAATCCAGCCATTTATCTGGTTTCATTTTGTTTTTGTACCATTCTGTGTAATTTCCAGACAATATTGTGCATGTCTAAAAAGAAATCCCAGAAGACGTGGACAAAGTCACTGAGCACACTTTTTACTCCACTGTGATGTTTAACGTGAACATAAACTGGCCCTCTTGATCTTCATGATTTTGTGCATTGCACTACTGTCACATGATAAAAGCTACATGTAGCCAAAATGTTGAAGAATGACCTAATCAATTTCTGCCACCGCATCATTCCACTGAAGGGAAAAATAAATGGAATGCATATACAAAAATCATTTATTCTAATTTAATTCTCATTAGTGAAATAGTAATGAAAGCATGTTCCTACCATTTACAGACAATACATCATGACGATCTTCTCTCTTCATTATTCCTCGTGTGTGTGTGTGTGTGTGTGTGTGTGTGTGTGTGTGTGTGTGTGTGTGTGTGTGCGTGCGTGTGTGTGTGTGTGTGTGTGTGTGTGTGTGTGTGTGTGTGTGTGTGCGTGTGTGTGTGTGTGTGTGTGTGTGTGGGATGTGGTCAGTAATGGCAATAGCATGGCGTTATTAATGCACCAAATTTCTAGCAGCTCTGTCTGCTGCCATGGCCGACTCTTTGTATTAATCAGAGAAGCTACACAGTGAACATGATAAACTGGTCTAGGGGTCGTGTTTAAACAGGCTTTGCCACACTGCATGCTTTGTAAGAGGCTATGGAACATCCCCAGGGTACAGAAGGGGTAATGAATACATCTTTTGGAGAGGTGGCATGAAGCCCTGGAGAGGCCTCTGGAAGGCTCTGTTTACTCCGGCCCTGCTGGCTTCGGCTTCAGCCCAAGAGCGGGCAAGGTGCTACGGCCATATGGAAGGGCTGGTGTGTTTGAGTTGGCTGGAGGTGCTGACAGGACTGGCCTGTGGAGAGGAAGTTCCAGGCCTGCTTGTGTGCACTCAGCACTACCAGAACAGAGCGTGGGCTGGAGAAGCAGTGAGGGGCCGGGACCAGAGCATAAGGCCTGTAGCCAAGGGGACAGGATTCAGGAGGGAAAAGGTCCCAATTAAAGAGCAATGAGGACATGCAATTACAGAGTGATGCTTGGCTTTCTAGCTCAAGGTCTGCTAACTATTTGATGGTATTAGCAGTATGTGAAAAATGTAACCTTTAGTACAAGTTGTTTCAGAATTACGCTGTATGATTATTGATTTATTGACATGGTAAATGTCGATGTGCTTTATAAAAATATTGTTTATGCCAATAATTTAGCATATTTCACTTAGGATTAAGTTGTGCGTGTTGTTCGCAACTTATTTGTACACCAAATTTACCTTCTACTTTACATTTGTACTGCTTTTCTTTTGTCTTTTCCTTTTCTAAATATTACATTAAAAGTTGAATGTGAAAGTTAAAGCTGCAATATTTTACTATCTTAAAAAACAAGGAGGCATCAGTTACTCACAGTGTCTGTGTGTGAGACGGCTGAAGCAAATATAACGTGGGTCTCTGTCATAAACAACACAATTAGTGCATTCCTAAAAAATTTAAATAAATAACAAATACTCACCCTCGTGTATTATTTATGACAAATTTGATATTTCAAAGCTATTTTTTTATTGTATAAGGGAATAATAGGGCTAAGAAAAAGGAGTTGTCAGAGAAAGTGAGAGAGAGAAAGAATGAGAGAAACAATGCCATAGAGAAGAACAGGAGGAGAAGAAATGTCGGAGTACAGTGAGTGTAAAGCTGAGGGGTGTAGAAAGTGAGGCAGAAAGTAAGAGAAGCTGATGGAGTAGCCTGGGGGTTGGTAACGTGGAACTGCATTGCATGGAGCTACTCTCAGCATTCTCGTCTCCCTGTCAATAACTCATCACACGACGAGGCATGATGAACAGAATTCCTATGGATGAGAGAGGATCTTCCAAAGTGATGCCTGCCAGCTATGCCACCTGAATCCTTCTCCTTTTCTCAACTCCGCACTCCTCTCAGGCACTGATGCAACCGCGTATGTTCTGATCAGGTTACATCACCTGCAGAAAAAAAAAGAAGAAAAAAAAAAGAACATCGCCTGGAATGCACACTTCTTTATCTTGCTGCAAAGTCTCCTGTGCATGCATTGCCCCTACATTAAAATACATCTATGGAGTGGAGCAATTTCATTGCTAATTAGGCTATATCATTTTATAAAAATCATCCACGTGGCACAGATATAAATGTGCTATAGCTGTGATCGATTCGCTGGAGCATGGCCTATGCACATGCATATTCATGGGGTGATGTAAAGAGAGGGGGAGTGTGCTGCTGGATGATGCGTAGACTTTACAGACAGGCCCATAGAGCCTGCGGCAGGCAGTCGCCATAAACAATCACACCCGGCCCATTAATAACTCTAAAACTCATGCGCCGCCCCGGCCACAAAGAGCACAAGTGACATTTTAATAGGGCTTTTTTCCTTTTTGTTTTTTTAATAATGAGTGCACCGTTTGCTATGATGCACCACACAATATGTGCCTCCCTGTTGTTTTGAGGCACAATGCATATTTTTGCTGTAGTTGGCATTTATGGAGAATAATTTAATGTACTGCACGTGGCTTCCTTTATGCGTTCTCTCCAAGTCATGTTTCAAATATCTTCAGGGAAGACATTTGTGTGAGATGGAAAAGGAAAAAAGAAGTGTGTGTGTGAGCGAGAGAGAGAGAGAGAGACTAATGGAGCTTTATATTAACACTATGAGTGAAGAGTATTGTTTTAGTTTTAATATTATTTTACCTTTTTACTATTTTTTGTACTGAGTGATGTAATCACAAATGTCTTTACTTTATAAAAACCTATGGTCTGTGTCTACAGTATGTTTCCTGAAATAGTGGGTCCAGTTGACTTCTCAGTTACATGTACAGTGTGTATGTATGTGTTTATATGCCATACACTACAAATATTTGTGGACACCTGATTATTAAACCCATACTGTATGTGCTTTCTGAACATCCCGTTCCAGGGTTATTCTCTAGTTTTTGTCCTATTTACTATATGTCCTATTCTGGTATAATAACTTCCACTCTACTTCTGGTGAACTACCAGAACTTTTTTTATATATATATATATATAGATTTTGTGCTGTTGCTGTGGGGGAATTGCATAAGTGAGGTCAAACTCAGTTATCAGATGAGGTGTTTATGGTCCATGCTTTGTACAGAGCAGCACATGCATCTAACAGGTTTTTGTAATGGTATACTGTAGCATACATTTATTTAAATTAGGAGCTTTCACCATTGTGGTAACAGAGTGGAAAAAGTCTCCATACCTTACGGGTGTCCATATAGTGCGAATACTGAATATGTACAGTATGCTTTTCTACCTGTTGAAAGTGTTTTGTACCAACACAAAGAAGTAGTCACCATAGGCTGTACATGTTTGCTGAAATGTCTGTTAATCATCTACTTTTTTTTTTGTGCATTTGCAGAAACTAAACCAGGAAACGGGCTGTGTAAAACCGGAAACATTGCTCTCTTTGGAAACGTAGTGTACAGTGGGCTGCTGAACGATCACTTCTGGCATTTCGGGGTTCCCCTTGTCACAAGACTGGTGAGTGATTCCCTGCTGTCTGCTTTCATCACAGATCCACATCAATGGCATATCCACGTCCACCTGTGGCTGGCTCTCACCACGTTTTATAGCAGGATACATGCTGAACATTTCTGACTAGTGTTTAAAGACACTTCTTTTTTAATTTTAAGGATTTCTATCATTTCTATGGATTATCATGAAGTCCAGGAAAATTTCATAAATTTGTATCAATTTGGATTTTTATATCATGCATGAAGTACTGTAAGCTGAATTTATCTTTTGATGGTAGTCTTAACAAATTGAAGAACATGCAGACTATTTTTTCTGTGCTCTCTTTACTCTGTTACAGAGATACACAAAGTGGTAGTGGATGTGTGTTAATGCTGGAGTGGTTTCTCCAGTCCTGATCTTCATTACTGTCTAAATATCAACAATATGAAATTATTATGAAATCACGAAATTATATGTGTAAGCCTGCTGCACTAGATAATTGAATAGACTTATGAAACTTTTTGAATGCAAATATTAAGAGTAATGGAGCTTTAATTGGACTGTAACCTTAGCACACATCACTGCCTCATAAAGTTTGAGTTTTATTAAGAACTGGTGTGCATCGATGCTGACTTCCTCAAGGAATAGCAGCCATTGTGCTCATCGGAGTGAAAATGCAGCTTGTTTATAGCCGCGAGCCTTTCCTTTTTTTCTGCATCTGTTTTTTTAGAGGTTTACCTAATTAACAAGATCACTTTCGGAAGGATTTTTATTTAAGTATTGAATAGAATTTACAGAAAGCCAAAACTTGTGGTTATACTGTAGAACATTGATTAACAATTGCATTGTTTTATTATTATTATAAAAAAAAAATCAGAAGTCTTTTTTAAGCAACACAAAAACTTTTAATTTGCCACCATGAGCTCTGATTAAGACATGCTGAGCAGGGCATTGAGATGTCTACTTTTTCTGTGAGTTGTCTTTATTTTGCTATTTTTCAAGCAGTCTCTCAAGCAGTGAAAATGTCAGAATGTCTACACTGTGTTTCAGTAAAAAAAAAAAAAAAAAAAACAGTATGAAAGCAACACGTCATACCAGAGCAACAGACCTAAAGTGGCTTTCAGAGAGGCAGCTGTCTATACAGTATAATTTTCATTCGTTAGTGTTGATGTACATATTTTGCAGTGCACATTTTGTATATCCTCATAAATGCATTTTACATATAATAATTTACTGACTCATATTAGCAATCTAAAACGAAATATCCTTTGGTATATAAAGTTTGCCTGTTTAGAAAGCTTTTTTTCTACACTTTAAGCAAAGGCAATTATAGTGTATTGTGATTAGTGACAGTGATTTTGTATGAGCTGTCATGCGACGATAAAGGCTGTGTTTAATTTAGTGTGCTCTGACCATGTGCTTTTGCTTTTAAATGAACCAAATTAGTTGTCTGTCCTGTGATATGTGGTGAGAAAAAAAAAAAAAGAAAGAAAAGAAAACATGTAATTTCGAGAAATTTCGAAATGTGTGGCAGCTGCTGTCTTAGCTTGGACTCAAGCAGGTTGTGTGGAAAGCCTCCTGTCCAGTTACACTGTACATTCCCATTTCCAGCACAACATCGCCTCCATGAAATTGCATTTTAACCCCTCTCTCTCTCTCCGAGGTGTCCGAAACATTCGAGGGTCACGACAAAAACGTAGAAAAATGGAAGGCACTTGTTTTTCAAACGTAGTCTCCCTCAATTTTCCATGGTGGGTTAATGAATAAATGAATTGTGGCGGTAATTGGAAAGGAAAAAAGTGCCCAGTGAGTGGAGGAAAGAGGCATGCAGCTCCACTGAGTTTATGGAGGCAGAAATGATGACGCTGGCTAAAGCGCTAATGAAGAAGGCAGGGCAGACTGAGGCGGACTGGCTGACAGGACTAAGAGTTACAGTGCACTGAGAACTCTGCACACTGTGTGTGCGCGCACCAGTGAGCGTGTGTGAGAAAGAGAGAGAGAGAGAGAGTGGGACGACTCCTCATTACGAGGTGTGTTAGGTACTTGGTTTGCATGTGGAAATGGCTTGACGGGTCCCCACTTCGCGGCTGATGAAAACGAGGCGGGTTGGTGAGAAGGGATTACTGGAATGGGAATGTCCAATCACTGTCGCTGGCATCACATAGATGGCTGGATAATGCTGAACACTGTCAGCTGGCTGTCAGAGCCGAATTTCAGCTGTTCAGCAGAAAACATGTAATTGATAGCACTCTTGGGCTTCTTAGGTCTTCGAACCACACAACATAAGCACAACCCTGCCATCACAAAGGCTTTTTAATATCTGGTGGACTTATGTGGAGATGAACCTGCATTCGTATGTTTCTGTTATTACACTTCAATTAGGTTTTCTTTTTTTCTTTTTTTAAAAAAGAAATAGTTTTTTGATGCTTTGAAATATTCTCAGGCTTGCACTTTTTTTTTTTTTTAAAAGACTCACTGCGCTTGCGGCCAATATGGCCTCCCAGATGTGTTCACCTGCAGTTGGCCGCCGCTGGCTCCTAATTAAGATGATCTGGCAGGGACACTGGCTCAGCCTGGCCAAAGCCTGCCTCATCTGCCCTGCTTAAAAAAGAAAAATGCTCCTGGCTCATTCTGCTCGCCTTGACTCAGCTTGACACCTGGGCTCAGGTGAGAGGAAATGATCGCTTTGACTCTTGATTTCTGGGTTTTTCCCAGTCTTCAGTGCTGCTCCTTACCTCCAGTTTGTGCCTTGTTAGTATGTAGGCTCAGTAGAACTTTAACTAAGGGTTATGGAGCATATGCATGGGAATGAATGTAGGTCAGTGGAGAATATGATGACTAGGACAGGTGGTCATGTTTCGTACAGGGAATAGCAGACCTATTTTTCTACATGCGTTAAGGGATGAGAAAGGTTAAAGTGCACAAAACAGTAAAAACGGAACAAGCTCAAGTTGAAAAGAGAGATCAAACCCATGGACTGAACAATGCTGGCATTAAATATTGAATAAATGGATTGCGGGCACATAATAGAAAAAGGGAACACGACAAGATGCATAACTATTCGGGTCTCTGAGTATTCTTCCCTCTTTCCTCTCAAAGGAAAGGTTTCATGTCTCTGTAATGGAAAATGACGTCCCGAGGGCCATTCGTCCGCTTAGTACTTAACCTGAACAAGCAGCACCATGAGCATGCTAGGCGATGTTTCCAATAGAGCTGGAGTAGAGAAAGAAAGAAGGAAAGAAAGACAAAAAGTGTTCCAAAAGGAAATAAATAGAAAGCGTTGCTTAAATGTAGAAAAATGAAGAGCCGCTGATTGAGGAACAAAACTGGTTAGGGAAAACGATGGTTGAAAGAAAAAACGGAGAAAAGGAAGAAACAAATGCAGTTATGCTGCCCATGATTAGTGTGCTTGTGATACTGAATACCCTTTTATTCACTTTTCGATTATCTGTTTCATGCGTGATCAGCCTGGTTAATGTTATGTTGAAAAATGTCTCTGCTTTATATTCTACTCACTTATTCTCTTTCTGAAAACTTACCTTTCTTTCCTCCATGTTCTTGAAAATCAGTATGAAGCAGGTTCTAGCCACAGCACATGCACCACTTTAGGTTCATTTATTTATGACCAAGACTTGAAATAGACTAGTGCTATTTTATCAGAGATGGTATCTTTAATCCAACTTGCTGGAGGGATTCACTTCAGTATTTCCCTTGTCCCTTTGGGGACTGATTGAGAGAAGAAGCTAACTCTGTGCTACAAACAAATCCATAAAAAAAATATATGCAACACTGGATTACTTCATTTTCTCGTGAACCCTGATAAGTAGTAATTTTATTGTTCAAAAGCCTAAATGAGCTTAATAAGGTTTTTCATAGTTCTTAACTACTTCACTAGTGACATAAAGGTACTTTTTAATCTACACATGGATATTTGGCATGCTTAAGGTTAAAACTTACGAGCTGCAGATCGAATGTATAGAGTGAAATTTGCTGAGACAGGCTTATCCGCATGTTAACCCCTCACTTCCTCCGCACACCCCCCTCTCTAACAGTACTCCAACGCAAACTCACTCACTGCTGGACACACACACACACACACACACACACACACATACACTACAGGTCTCCGTCGCTGCCAGCCCAAAGAGCACTTCTACTCACTGCACGGAGCCTGTCAACTGACTCCCTCGGCTCTCTACCAGCATTTGCTGACTTCTGATTGGCCAAAGTGTGGAGCGCCGGAATCCACCGAGTCCTCTCTCCCGGAATCCCAGCCTCATCTTTTTCACAAGCATTTCACGGAGAAACAAAAAGCACTAGAAAAACAGAAGCAAACAAGAGAGAGAGAGAAAGAGAAACAAGCAGAGGGGAAAAGAAGAAAGAGACTGATCTATGCCTTTTATGTGCACTTACAGTTTTATTCCTCTCGCTTTTATCAGCTGTTTGCTTCTTGCCTCTTGCTCTGGGCGACTTTTTTGCGCTGGGTGACACGAGACAGTGAAGAGAGAATTCTCCAGCAGCTGCTCAGAGAGACACACCTCTCCTCAGCTCCTCTCTACAGGAGAGGTGGCAGACACGTGGTGTGCTCCTGCTCTCCTGCACTCCTCCTCTGTCCCGGCCTGGATGAGTAGCTATTGTGAAGATCTGGCTATAACAGTTACTAAAGCGAGATCTTCCGTGCTGGCGTGGAGCAATACATCACTGGAGCAATGCTGGAGAATGCTGTCAAACAGCTTCTGGAGTGCCTGCCCTAGAAGCACAGCTTTCCCACTCAGCAATAAGAGCGTGAAGCAGCCAGTACGCTGACATCAGGATAGACCGAACGCACATGAGCAGAGAGAGAGAGAGAGAGAGAGAGAGAGAGAGCGAAGTGCGTGTGAGTGGTGGAGAAAAGGAGAAGTAAAAGCAGTTTGTGTGGTCATCAAGAAGACAAAAGGAGCTAGTAGAAGGTGCAAAGTAAGACCAGGCAGTGTTTTTCCACCTCCCTTTACCCTTTGTCCCTTTCTTTTTTTCCCCCCTGGGCCAAAAAAAATCTTGCAGATTACTAAAAAGAAGAGGAGGGGACTTCCTTTTACAACACCTGAGAAGAAAGAAGAAAAGCTATAGAACCAGAAAACCACCCGGACTTTTGGCGTGTCCCACTGCGCTCAGGTGGCCGTCACATCTCCCCTACGTCTTTTTTTTTTCCTCCCCCTTGCTTCGTGCTCACCTGTCCTCTGGTCGAAATGATGATGTATTTTTGGGTGAGTAGTATACCTTTACCCAACACGGTGGCCTACTAGCTATCGTCCCTTCACACACACACACACTTCCTCTTTAATGTATGGCTGGATGAATTAAAATCACAAAGTGATGACAGATCATTAGCATGTACAGTACTGTAGTACAGGGCTCCAATCTTGCTGCTTTTTTTCCCTCACCATTTCTTTCCGTGTTATTATGAAAGTGCATATGCTTTTTTTCTGTTGTCTTGCTCTTCTCTGAGTTGAGTTTCAGTGTTATCTTTAATATACCGCCTCTCTGAAGGGCCCTGTTCTGTAGTGCTGGTCTGAAGGGAGATGAGGATCCGGCTGTATCTGTACAGGAATGTTTTATTGATGTTCAGAATAAAGAAAGAGGATCACATAACCTGATTCTGCAGAGACCTGGCAATTTCTCAGCTCACTGAAGGAGTATGTTCAAATATGAAATAGGGCGAGTGGATGTAAATCCAGTGTCGTGCAAATTTGTTTAACATGAATCTGCTGTCACATATAGCTATCTCACTCTCTGATAGGGGATTTTATGGACTTTTGGTTTTTCTTACTGGTGTCGTTTTCTTTCTTCTTCTTCGTCGGCTTGTGTTGATTAGAATGTGAATACTAAGCAATATATTCTTGTTTTTTTAATTGAAAAATTTTCAACATGGATTGAACATTTGTATTTGTATCTGACACTGTAACGAAAGCATGAATGCAGAGATGTGTGCAGGAGGAGTGAGGTGAAATCCAACAGTGCAGGAAGAAATCTTTTAACTAATGTTAGTGTAGTGGATGGAGGATTTCTCCCGTCCTCTCTCCACCCAGCATCCTCCTCCTCCGTCAGCCTGGCCGCCGTGCGGCTCAGCCCTCCCCTGCCTGTTAGGGGCCAGATGAAAAGTGCGCACCCGCAGATGTGGCAAACAGGATTTAATGATCGTCAGAAAGCAATCTCTCATCTTCGAGCTCGGTGCGGCGCTTTGATAGCGAGGGCTGGTCATTAATCATTCTCCTTCATCGTTCCAGTGTGCCAGAGCCCAGAGTGCACGCTGCCTGCTCAGCCTGGGCTACGGCGCCACGCGGCCTGGCTCTGCGCCGGCACCGTGCCACTCACACACCTAATCTAATCGGGGATCACTTTCAGCTGGCCGCCAGGAAGTGCAAGAAAAGAGATAAAATTCACCCATGTCAGACATCCTGAAGCTGCTTTGCTAATGTAAGCAGAGCTTTTCTCTTTGAAGACGATAGCAATGCGTGCGTGGGGAGGTTTCAGGTGTTATGTGTCGGTACAATATAATGTATGTTTTTTATGTTGTTGTTTTTTTTGTTCTTTATTTTATTTATTTTTTTTACTTTTTTCTCCGGGGTTTGTGCTGAGACGATATTCAGTAAAGTTTTTCTCTCAATTTCAATGGGGCCAATTTCTGAAAGTAGACAGAAGTAAGGCTCTGCTGATGTTTTGCTCGCACCAGAACAAAAGAAGCAAAAAAGGCAAGAGAGACAGCTTTTCTCCTTCTACTGAATAATTGAGTGTTGCGATGCAGGGGACTTGTTTCTGGGTGAGCACACATGCTGATGGGAGAGCACACCGCTTACTTTTATATCAAAACTAAATGCAACTCATTGGTCTGATTTTAAGCTCAATGTAAGACAAGACACGCCTTATAATTGGTCACTATTAAACAGATCATTTTATAACTTGTTTATATAATATAGTATATGCATACCTTCAGGTGATCAATTGTGTATTTAACCTTAACATCTTAATATGTGATTTTTTCTTGTTAGTTTGTTTATTTTTACCTAAAACTACATCTATCTAAGAAACCTGTTAAAGGCCCATCTTACACCCTTCACCCGTCTAATACTGCCTTTTGCTAAAAATCTGAAAACTTGCTTATCAGGTCTTAAGGTTACTGATACAGTATCTATTAGAAATAAATGTCAGCAAGGCATGTGCTCTTGTTCCATTGATAGTTTCAGTGACGATGTAAGCGTCAGTGTTGCTCCTGCTCTCAGTAACTAACCTGCGTTTAGGTAGCGATGTCGACCTGCCTGAGACGGTCTGTCTCTGTTGACGCTCCCTCCGAGCTCTCCATATTCATTGAATGCAGCATCTTCCGGAAGCGGCGTCAATCAGCCATGTAATTCAGAGTGGAGAGCGGCTGCCACTGGTGTCATATTGCTAAATGAAGTGCTTGTGCTAATTTGTCACCACATTAATTGATCTGTGTTTTCCAGTCACATACTGTGGGTCCTGTAGCGCTCCGCCTGTGTATTCATCTCCAGCGCTGTGCCTCCACGAGCTTGCTTGACAGCTGGAATAAGTTTCCATTTGCCCTGTTGTCTCAGTGAGGCCTTCAGCTCCGCTATCGTGACCTACACTTGCACAAGCTTGTTTTCTCACTCTTTTCCCAATCCACGTAGACGAGAATCTATTTTCAGCTCTGACATTTACTAATGCATGCACAGCAAAACTGTGTTTCTGTAAAGTCATTATTAAGCCGCATTTCTGCTTGTTTGGGTTTGATGCCCCCCCCAACCTAATTCGAAACAATATGCACAGTTCAGTTGCCACTCAGCAGCCATGTAGTCCTTTCTGTCATTTTTTTTTTGGTCGAGAAAGAGCGAAGGGTAACCACACGGTTCTAGTGATGGTGCAGCTTTTTACGGATCAAGAAGATTTCTGAAGCTCCCCATCCAACACGGCTACCCGTGTTCCTGGTTCACTTAGTATAGTGTGTAATCCTACTGCCCTACACCGTATCTTACATGCTTGGCATTTCCTAATCTCTCTTGCACCCCTGATAAGATGATTAAACAGCAGGCCAGTCAAGGGATTAATCCCCTGACTCTAAACAGTCCATGTAGACTGGGTCATACTGCTCCACTGATAATGAGAGGAAGACCAACAAAGATCTTGTAACATCCATGACTATAACTGTGAGCTTATCACACTTTGATATCATTAGCTGTGTTTACACAGGGTTTCCCAGGGAAAGGCCATTACAAGGATGCTCCATTATCTCTGTCTCTCTCTCTATCTCTTTCTCTCAATCTCACTCTCGCTACCTTCTCATATTCCCCCTGGAGGTGTGAGTCGACAGCATTATCCAAAGCACCGCTTAAAGCCCTACACCTTTCTAATGGGCTGTGGCACTGGGACTCAAGTGGGAAGACCAGAGTTGGAGATCAGTGGGCTCTGGGTACGACGAGTGCAGCTCGTAGTCCGGATAGATCCATGAATCAATAGTGCTGTGGTCAGGGCCTAGGAACAGAAAGCAAGGTCACACTGAGGGCTTGTTCATCCTCCCTCAGTGGAAGGCTGACCGTGAAATGAGCACTGGGAAAAGGCATAAAGGCAATGAGCATAATTACTCAAAGAGTTCCAGAATCAGCATACCTCCAAACGCTAACTGATTATGGCAATTTGCCCATGCTGTATTACATGTGAGCATACTTCATTAAGACTAAATGAAAACAAGCGCAGGAAAAAAGGATGTGATAGAGTGAACACGGGACTTTAAAAGGACAAACCAATGGGTAGGACAATGCGCAGAAAAAAGAAAGAGAGAGGAAAAGGGAATAATTGAGGAATGGGGGAAGAGTGCCCCTGTGTGTGCGGGAGTGGAGGACACTGTCGGGTTGGGGGACGTGGAGTTTAGCTGTGGGCCGGGGACATCTGCAGCTCTGCCAGCTACGGGTCATTAAGATACAGAAGGGACACACAAGCTATAAAACTAATGGCAGGACTGTGACATTAACATTATAGGTTATTGACCTATCAAAAAGGATTTATGGTGCAAATCAAGAGACAGTGTCAAAGTGAATAAAAGAAATAAGGCTGATTCCACACCTTCACTTCACTCTTTCTGTAATTCCGTAATCCCAAATCACCATTTACTTCCCTCGGAAATTTAACAAGAAAATAGTCAAGGAGAACTCTGACCAATATTCCCTTTTTTTTTTTTTTTATTATTTTTATCTGACTTGCTCCATTTCCTGGCTACATCTAATCTGGACACTCTTTGCATCTTGGTGAGTTCATATCAGCTACAAAGCAATCCAGTGCTGGATTTCTGAGGGAGAGGGATGTGCACATGTAAAACTTATATTATGAATATTGTAATTATTTAATTATTTTACACCGAAATACAGCCATTTCTAGCATATATAGTATAACAGATTTCTGTGTATATGGTTTAGTCTCTTGAACATACAGTAAAAAAACAGAATGTAATATTATATGGGCTGGGCTATAGTAAATTACAATTTAGATGGTTAATAAGCAGTATATACTGTAAAGATTATATTATAAAGAATTGACTTTAGTTTCATCACAGGTCTTTTAACTAATGTCATATTTAGAGATCTAATGTGATGCGTAATTTGTTTTAATTTGTGTTTTATTGTTTTTTTTCTCCGGTGTAATTCTTTGTTCTTTAATTATTTGATCTTTCTGTTTATCTTTATTCTCCATGTTCATCATAAATTCCAGTTAATATAAATGACACATCATCAATAAAAGAAAAAACTCTTTTTATCTAAAATATTAATTAAACCTAAGTGTCACCTTCATTAATTGTATATTTATTTGTCACTAGTTTTTGTTTGAATTCTGCAGATTTACATTTTGCTGAATCATTCGCCGCTGGTTGCTGATAGACTTGCGAATGAGCGAAACTGTAGAATCCCATGAAGCCTCGAATGGCTGGGACATTGCTGTATAAAAAGCCTTGTGCAGTCAGTAAGTGGAGAGCAAATGGAAAGGCCAAGCTATGTCATTTTCTGAGCTGGCCTGTGAACTCACGCAGCACAACCGGCTCCCAAAATCCTACAAGGCTAATGTTTTTGTTCGGCTGTCTACTCCCCATGCCTAATGGTCTCTGTCTGAGGCCTTTCAGATTTAAGTAACTTTGTCTAAAAGCCTTTCTAATGGGCCTCTGTTTTGGTGTGGGGAACAGCACGCAAGCAAAAAGCATGAGGCTGAGGCAGGGGAGAGTGGAGGCATGGTGAAGGGAGAAATACTGAAAGGGGGGAGAGATGTCTCGAACAGAAATACACTGTGTTTGTTTACTGTATTTTTACATGCTTCACGCACATCTGCTCTCCATTATTTCTAATATTGTCAGTCTCTCACTACCCATCTCTCTCTGTATATTGATTTATTCCGATCCTCAGCAGTATTGTGACAGTTGCCGAGACTGGTCAGTGACAGGAATGTGAGTTGTTACTTGTTTGTGTTGATTTGTTGGGGAGGTAGGCCATGTTGACTAGTGTTGCTGTGTGTGAACACTGTTAGTTTTGGAGCGCTGAGCCTTTATATATCGCTCAGTCTTGCATCACTGAAACTAGTCCTCCTGGGAGTTATCTGTTTACTCATTTGGCCAGATGAATTCCATACGCATACTATTTCTTCACATTATACTTCGTCTGCCGCTTAACTAAATCCCTATGTGTAAAGATCTGTATTTTAACGAGTTGCGATAGGGGCTCTCCGGTCTGTTTTTTATTCTATAGGCCTCAACATATTTCCCTTTTTGCTCTGCCATCTTTTTGCTTTTCCGTACTTCTATCACTCCTATTTCCTGGCCTAGCCCTGGTATGCAGATAATATATTGACTGCATAACATAAGGTGAAAGGTTAATCATCATCATCTTCATCATGCTTCACTTGCTCCTGTATAGCCATGACGAGACATTCTGTTTATAATAATTAAGTAAAGAGTGTAATATATATATTGCTTAACTGGACAGACTCAGACAGATTTTTTAATATGTTTCCGTTATTTTTTTTTCCTGTTGCTGTTGAGTATTTGCTATTTAACACACCATATTAAAGCACCAAAACATTGCTAGTTTGGAAAGGAAGGGAATAAATGAGAAACTGTTCTTATCTGGAATATGAGGGAATTGTCAGATTTTAGTGACACAACCTGGATAGTGGCAGGTGACAGAGATAAACATTTGTATTCTGGTTGATATTTACAGAAAGATTGGTGTACATGCACAGCCTTCCTGATGCCATTTCCAACATGTGCATTGATCTAAACATTGCATTTTTGGATTTTTTCTCAGTTTCTTGTAGTGAATGTTCGAGGCAGGGGTAGATGGATCTGCAGTTCTGTTTTCATTTTTGTGTCAGTAAGAATAAAACATCCTGAGCTATATTCTCACCTAATTCAAACTGAACTCACTTTCACTTGTGACTGAACATTAATATATAGAATATTTATTTATAGAAATGCAACATTATATATTAATTCAGTGTCTTTCTGGCAGGTTTATTTGACTGCACAGATGTGTGTTGTCTTTTTTATTTTTCTTTATTTTAATTGACTAGAATAAAATAAAACCCTGCTTTAATTTTAATCTATTTCACCAAGTAATCTCAAGAGGAGGCATTTTAATAAATTCTCTCAGTTATGTACACATATTCAAGACCAATGTGACTCAAACATGATTGTGAATTTCATATTAGATATTAAACTGACACTGTTTTCTCAGGAGAATTAAAATAAAACTCCTTCTCCTCATTGGCACACCTAATTGAATGTAATACATGTCCCCTATTGTTTTTTTTTTGGCTGATTAAAAGAATTGTATTCCATTAATTCTATAATGGAATTTGGTTCAAATGATTGCCCTATTAGACAACACTGGGCACACATTCACTCAACTTCATCTCAATGTACCAATGTCCTTTCACTCCACAGGTAATTATACTGGGATTAATATCATGTGTAGTAATTGGATTTCAAGCTAAGATTCCTCATAATAGCACTTGTAATATACAGTGGGGCAAAAAAGTATTTAGTCAGCCACTAATTGTGCATGTTCTCCCACTTAAAAAGATAAAAGAGGCCTGTAATTTTCATCATAGGAATACCTTAACCATGAGAGACAAAATAAGAAAAGAAATTCAGAAAAACACATTGTAGGATTTTAAAAGAATTTATTTGCAAATTATGGTGAAAAATAAGTATTTGGTCAACAACAAAATTTCATCTCAATACTTTGTTATATCCCCTTTGTTGGCAATGACAGAGGTCAAACTTTTTTTCTGTAAGTCTTCACAAGGTTTTCACACACTGTTGCTGGTATTTTGGCCCACTCCTCCATGCAGATCTCCTCTAGAGCAGTGATGTCTTGAGGCTGTCGCTGGACAACACAGACTTTCAACTCCCACCAAAGATTTTCTATGGGGTTGAGATCTGGAGACTGGCTAGGCCCTTGAAATGCATTTTACGAAGCCACTTCCTCATTGCCCGGGCGGTGCATTTGGAATCATTGTCGTGCTGAAAGACCCAGCCATGTTTCATCTTCAATGCCCTTGCTGATGGAAAGAGGTTTTCTTTCAAAATCTCATGATACATGGCCCCATTCATTCTTTCCTTTACATGGATCATCGTCCTGGTCCCTTTGCAGAAAAACAGCCCTAAAGCATGATGTTTCCACCCCCATGCTTCACAGTTGGTATGGTGTTCTTTGGATGCAACTCAGCATTCTTTTCCAAAACTTCTCGAAACACGAAGTTTTATTTTGGTCTCATCTGACCATATGACATTTTCCTAATCCTCTTCTGGATCATCCAAATGCTCTCTAGCAAACTTCAGACGGGCCTGGACATGTACTGGCTTAAGTAGGGGGACACGTATGGCACTGAGGGATTTGAGTCCCTGGCGACGCAGTGTGTACAGTAGTAGATAGTAATCTTGTCAAAGTGTTACTTTGGTCCCAGCTCTCTGCAGGTCATTCACTAGGTTGCCTCGTGTTGTTCTGGGATTTTTGCTCACAGTTCTTGTGATCTTTTTGACCCCATGGGTCAAAAGAGATCTTGCGTGGAGCCCCAGATCGAGAGAGATTATCAGTGGTCTTGTATGTCTTCCATTTTCTAATAATTGCTCCCACAGTTGATTTCTTTACACCAAGCTGCTTACCTATTGCAAATTCAGCCTTCCCAGCCTGGTGCAGGTCTACAATTTTGACAGCTCTTTGGTCTTGGCTATAGTGAAGTTTGGAGTGTAACTGTTTGAGGTTTGGACAGGTGTCTTTTAGACTGATAACAGATGCCATTAATACAGGTAACGAGTGGAGGACAGAGAAGTTAAGGTCTGTAAGTGAAGTTACAGGTCTGTGAGAGCCAGAAATCTTGCTTGTTTGTAGTTGACCAAATACTTATTTTACACCATAATTTACAAATAAATTCTTAAAAAATCCTAAAATGTGTTTTTTTGATTTTTTTTTCTTATTTTGTCTCTGATAGTTGAGGGATACCTATAGGCCTCTTTCATCTTTTTAAATGGGAGAACTTGCACAATTGGTGGCTGACTAAATACTTATTTGCCCCACTATATATTGGGAATTAAAATGCTCAACACTGCTGGCACATGAGGCAGTAAAAGGATAAGTATACAGGTGAGTCTCTATAGGAACTGTTTTTTTTTCATCCCAGGCCCACAAAATCTTTTCTGCACTGAATGTCATCATGCAGCAGCCTGGCCAGTGACTAGCCCCTGTCCACCAGCCCTGACATAAAAGACCCACTTTGAAGTCATCAGGAAGTTTGTCACATTCTAACAAAACTGTTTGAAATTATTCTAACATATTAGGTAAATTATAATTTAATACAGTTAACTAATGTAACAAAAGAAATAACATGTGGCGAAAGATTTTGTGATGGACCAGCATTGTTAATGAAATAGTATCTGTACTCTGAACATGGATAAAACATTTACTATAGATAAATGAAACTAACACAGAAATTGACCAGGATCAATTAACTTCAAGCTAGTTAAATAAATAACAATATAAATATAAGTTTATGTTATTATTATTATCATTATTATTATTATTTTGTTGTTGGTCTTTCGGAGCATCCGATCCCCGCACTAGCCTGGCACTGGTTTTATGCCCGGGTGCCCTTCCTGACACAACCCTCCCATTTTATCCAGGCTTGGGACTGGCACTGCATCCAGTGGTTGAGGTTTGGCATTGGCTGGGAATCGAGCCAGGCCCTTCTGCACGCCAGGCGAAAAACCTACTACTTATAGCGTGTACTATATGTACTGTAACAGGGATACAGGAAGCAATTAAATGAAAATAAATGTATTAAAAAGAACGAAAGGTAATAAAGGTATTCATACAAGCTGACCACAATAAGACATTAGTATATTTGAGCACTAAAGACGCCCAGAAATAAAAATGTTAATTTAGCTTTTTATGTAGGAGCATACATTATTTTAAGTCTGTGGATCCCTTTTGTGTAAGACACCTGATGAGTACCAACCTATTGAAGAAGAACAAAAGATTTTTCAGCAGCTGGTCACATCCTACTAAGATTAATAGATGAGCTGGATTTGGCGCTGTAGTTCACGTGCCGCGTATGAAGTCTCGAGTGACACATCAATCACCAGCGGCAGTGGCCAGGGCGTGCCTGTGTTTCCCGTTTCCCCCGTTGTTGTCTTCATCATGAAGAGTATTATTCCATCTGCCATGTTTGTATAAGCCATATAAATCACTACACTGAGAAGTGCACGCAACAGTGATCATTCCTCCTTGGAGGTTTACTTTCTGACACAAAGTACACGGCTTATTCGATTCAGATTGCCGTAATGGTGTGGAGATGCCTGCGAGAGGACAGGAAATCAGTGGGAGCTTGTTCCCCTGTTAAAGGAGCTAGTCTGAAACATGGCTGACCTTTTCCATGTGTGTAGGAGAGGCAGAGCATCAAGCTGCCGTTCAGGGACCCGCCGCAGTGTGAGAGAAGAGAGAGAGAGAGAGAGAAAGCGGCAGACTAAAAACAAATGGAAAGGAGTAGCGATCAATTTGCAGTGCGGCACAACTGTTAGAAATCTGCCCATAGTTATTCCAGCTGGTTAAAGTTTAATGCTTCTGCTTCTCCAGGCTGCACGCCAAACAGAGTTGCTTTCAGTGCTGCGTGTGTATCTCATACTCTGTTTGTGTGTGTGTGTAAAGTTTGCCACGAAATGGCATGTAATACTGCTTTGTGATATGTGTGCTATATTATAAGTCTTGCTGTGTATACAATTAGAAAGGTCTGAGTAAGTACCGCGTGTGTGCGGCTGAGAGGATATGTGTGTTCGTGAGCAGTGTTTTGTCTGCATTCTGAGGACTCAATGAGGATAGCCAGACTCTCCTGTACTGTAGGTTTTTCACCAGTGAATTTCCATGCCTCTAATTTCTGCACTCTCCCGCGTTGCCTTATCCTCCTCATTAATATTTAAACCCACACCTTCTGCAAACTCGCAAAAAAGTGGGAAAGAGGATTGTGTTCTCAGGGATCCCTTAATCCCCTGAATTAGCAGTTTAATAGCAAGAAGCCATTTGTAGATTAGAGAGATCAGACTCGCAGGACCTTCTTTTATATTCACTACTTAAATACTTAGAATTCTAATGCCACTACAAAACACTATTTAAAGTCACCCTTTCAATGCTCCGTTGTCCCCGGCTCATGACAAAGACGTCGAAAGGTCTCCACCGTACAGATCTGAAACAATACTTTATGCATATGTGTGTGTGTGTGTGTGTGTATGCGTGCGCAGGACTATGTGCAAGCCATTTAACTCAGTACAAACGTCTATTTTATGCAAGTGTTGTAAAGTATTTGACTGAACTAACGACGCTTGGGACTTGGGGAAAATGGAGAAGACTTTGAAGCCTACTCATCCATATGTATACTATGTGTCGTCCGTGTTAATATCTTATTTCGGCTTTTCACAGCTGATTTGCCATTTCCTTTTCAAAGCAATATATGGTAAACAAGTCCGCTTTTGAGAAACAGTTTCGTGTGAGCTGGATCAAACCCCCGTCAATTTGATTTCATTTTCGTATAATTCACTGAAGTTGACAACTGTCTATTTCGGCAGCAGATGAAAGAAAGTGTGATTCTGGAAAGGCAGTGTGTTTTTAATAATCATCTGGGTGGAATTAATTTAGTCTTATGCTCATGCGGAGATGGTATCTTCGTGGACGCGGCTCTGCCAGCCGGCCCAGTGTAAATGCGCAGGATTAGCGCAAGCCTAAAGACCTGTGAAATTATCTTTGGAGAGGCATATTCTCAAATGATCAAAAACAAAGCGACGCTTTCCTCTATGGTTTAGGGAGTAATTAAATTTGCTGTGACATGTTCAATGATTAATCTGTCACGTTGCTTTGCGAAATGTTCCACCTTGTTTTTCTTTTCTTCTCCCTTCTTTTTCTGTCTTCCTTCAGAAACATTCATTCGTGATATTAAGTGCAGGAAATGACTTGCGCTTGAGAACCCTCTGAAATTGAATGAGTCCAAGGCGATGGATTGCATGCCATTTATTTAGAGAGAGGTTGTAGGTGTGTGTGTGTGTGTGTATGGGGTGGTGGAGGTGGTGGGGGTGGTGGGGGGGGGGGGGGGGTTAATGCAGAGTGGCTTTTGCCTTGCGGCCGATAAATTGCTGGTGCACTAAACCTTTAGAGGCTTTGAGGGTGAAACACATATTGCAGGTAGTCTGCAGTGACATGAGCAACTCTATACTATACATATTCAATACGCTCCAATCCGGTCATGGCTTGCTTTGTTTTCATGCTGACGCATCTGTTAAACACATATCAGTGTTCAAGTAACAGTTGAGACGAAAATTGATTTTGAAATAAAAACCTCATCACGTGTGTTTTACTGTATACTTGAAGTATGTTGGTTTAACAGAAGTGCATACTGCACTTATGGCAAAAAAAGAGACCTCTATGTATTTACCATATTACAGCTTATAATAAAAATAATGCTAATGTGGGCATGACTTTTTTATTCACCAACACAGGTTGGTTCTTCTTTATAAAGGTACCATTCAACATCACAAACAAATTTTTGCCATTGTAGAACTCGACTCTCAAATCCTCTTTGAAAATCTGCGTTGTCGCAGTTGATGGTCTCCTACTGTGTGCTTTGTCTTCATTGCTGGTTTCCCCTCTTTTAAACTTGTTCATCCATCTGTGCACATTGCTTTTGTCATTGGTGTCATCTCCGTAAACATTCTGCGGCACAGTAGGACACCATCTGAGGGGATATCCCGACAGGATTCAAGAGTTGGTTCGCCAATGGCGCAGATACTGTATATTGCTTGTGATGGAGACTATGTTGAATAGTACCTTTGTATAGAGGAAGAGGTACTCTACAATGTGATCAACCTTTGCCATTTTAGCATTATGTTCAAGTACAGCCTTCATATTTCATACAAGCTAAGGCGGCTTTACAGAAATACAGAACTACATTTAAAGCCCTAATCAGCAAGCCAGAGGCAGCAGTGAAAAAAAAAAAACACATACTAAGATGACATTAGAAGAAACTGTAAGAGAAACCAGACTTTTCTGGGTGAAAACAGATAATGGGGCTGTTTTATACCTACCTGTATATAGTGTAAAGCCGAAGGGTAAAAGGTTCGAAAGGATATTTACTATGGGTATGTATTGGGATTGAGCATCTTGTATAAATATGGTTGCAGTTATTTGCTTACTTGTGTCTGGTAGTTATAAGTAATATGCTAAATTATTTACATAAATTTATCCATCAAACAAAGGCTTCTACTTATAAAATCTATCTATACGTTTTCTACATTTTAATCAGTTATGATTTCTAAAGCATGGTGCCCCTCCAGCAGGCAGAGTCAGAGGTTTGGGCCACGCGAAATTCCAAAGTCGGCATGGGCACAGGGAGAGGATGGTTGTTGTCACGTTGAATGTGCCGCTGGCTGGTGACACAGCTGCACTGGTCCGGATGACTTGAGAAGGCGCTCGGATGGAGCTGGCGGCCAGCTCGCAGGCTGTGTTCCCCCTCCGCATGCCCATCCCGCCATGCCAGCTGTTCGCCGTCACTGTGGCAGAGAGCGGTGGCATGCTGCGGATGCAGCCTGTGCCAATGGGCATTAGAGATCCAGGGAGAGAGGCCTCATCCCTCACACCTGTTCAGCTCTGACAATCGCACCACTGCTGCTGCTGCTGTTGCTGCTGTTGACTGTTTATCAAGCCTCTCAGTGGGCCGTCACCATTGTAGTGCTGATGTGTTGGCATGATTTAACTTTTGGAGAAAGAAAAACTGCAGCATAAAGTATGAATCTACAGCGTAAATAGTTCTTTGAGAGATGCTGAAATACCTTCTCAGCTGAGGATAAATCAACATTGGTACGGGGAAGAAATTTACGCATCAGACTTGATTTATATTACAGAGGTCTTCACTTGTGCATGTCACAATTCCTTTAACAGCCCTCGCCATGCATCCTTTCCTCCTCCCCATCACCATTTCCTCATGGAAATGCAAGATGAGTTTGTTCACTCATTCTTTTCTCTTATTTACAGAGCGCTTGTGGAGAGAAATGAAGTTTATGGTAATAGGATGTTAAGCAGGTGAAGGGATGTTGTTTCTGTCTAGTTGTCTGCTCAGTTTCTCTTCTTTCCCTTTTCCCCCCTTTTCTTTTCTTCTCTTTTCTTTACTTCTCTCAGCTACATTTATTGACCTGTGTCTGATCGCTTCTCCATTGTGGTGTCATCAATTATGAAGCATATTCACTCTTCAGTTCGGATATATATTTATATCTACAGAAAGTCACTTGGGAAATATTATCAATTGTCTTGTAATGTGTAGCCAATCTTGCCAAAACAATTTCTTTATACAGAATTGTTGCTGGAAAAAAAAATGTTGGTCTCAACCTGAAGAAGATGCAGTGGTCTGGGGTGTTGTTTTCACGTCAAGAGTTTTCCCACGATGCCCCACAACTCCTATAAATCTTGTACATGTGCAAATGTTGATGGAGGTGTCCTTAAATTCCATCAGAGATGTATTGCATCCAGGCGGCAGTGAGAACCAAATGAGAAAAGGCCAGATTACTTTGGAGAATTGTATTTCCAAGTGATGTGAGAATATACAAAGTCGCTGGACCAAAACCTGAAGTCAGGGAATTCACTTTTGATTCCGAATGAAGGACTGTTGGAGAATAGTCTTGATCACGTTTGCCTTCTTTTTTTTTTCCCAAGCACACATTGAGGTGCAGAATTCTTTATTTTTGAGGAAAAGAGAGGAAAGAGAAGAAAGGAGCGCATGATGGAGAGTATGATGGAGTAGCTGACGAAGGCGATGGAGCTGTGTCTCAGTGCACTGCTAGGATGATGGATGGACTTTGAGCAGATTTGCTGAACATTAAAAGGCTGTGGAAGCCGCTGGGCTTTTCAGACAGGCAGATGGAGAGGGGCTCAGAGAGAGAGAAAGAGTGTGAGAGTGGTTTCTTTCATACCTGTCCACCACCTTACACTGGGAAACTATTCATTAGTTGCAGAAAGGGGTTTTGCCCCTGTCCCAAGCAACGTTTACAACCAAGGTGTAAAGTGAATGGGTCAAATAGATTGATCTTGAAGTTTGATATGAAGCACTATTATAGTAATGTTGACTGTATAATGCTGTGCGCTTTAAATTCTGAAAGTTATGTTACGCTTACTTTACTACTCCCTCCTGCTATGGTTGTTTTGAAAATACATAGTTAACTAAAAAGAATAGAAAAAAAAAATCTCCATATAGGAAATTTATTTTGTACCATCCATACCTCCCAAATCACTAATTACAGTATGTGCTTTAATTTAAAACACAATAGATCCCTGTGCTAATCACCCCGATATAAACTTCACATTACAGCAAGCCAATTATATTTTGTTTCGCACTAATCAAACCATTGTACTCAGATAATCACAAGTTACCTTTTGGGCTGAGGCAATACAGCACGGCATGAGGTCAAATTACATCTTGCATTTCGAAATGAAAAATAAGCACAGACTTTCAATCATCATGCGAAAGGTATATTCGTAGAGGGGTTTCCCCCCCTCCATGGCGGTTGTATTAAATGAGGACGCAATAGGCACCCAGTGGTGTTAAAAACCCGCGTCTGCAATTATCAACAGACGATTGCTAATTTTTATCTTTAATTAAATAAATTCGAGAGGAGGTAATAGTCAAAGTGTGCACCTCTATATTCAGACTCGTCTCTGAACCTAAGCACTGATTCGATAGCTGCATGAGTACGGCGGTTTGTTTAAAAGTTTGTTTGTTTTTTATGACAGATATCAAGTGTGTTTTAAATAATAGATAGGTAATAGAAAAAAATAGATAGATCTAGTTTACCTCGTTACTTGTACCCTCATAATGACAGTAAATATTTGAAATAATTTTAAAACCATTACAGCATAATTCCATCAATAATTAAAATAAATTAGATAAATGTATCAGCTGCTATTGGTCCAGAACATGACACTCCCTGCGTTTATCAGAGTAGTTAAACTGCCTATATCCATAACCTGGCCACCTTTTATATTTGCATTTATTAATTTAGCAGAAATTTAGCACTGTGGCCTCGCATCTCCAGGATTAAGGGTTTGATTCTGCTTTGTTTCTGTGTGCATGGGGTTTGTATGTCCTCCCCATTCTTGTCCCTATTCCTCCGTATTACCTGGATACACACACACACACACACACACACACACACACACCTACACACACACACACACACTACCAGCCAAAAGTTTGGACACACCTTCTAATTTCAGATTTTCATTTCTATCTACATTATAAAACATTGCTAGAAGTATCAAAAATATGCAATAATCTTCTTTGAACAGTTGCTCTGTAAAGCCTTCATAATGGCCATAAATTAATGATTTTTGAGGCTAAAGGAACTTCTCATCTGCAGGAGAGGTAAGTTTTGGTCTTGCTTTCCTGAGATGGTCTTCTTGAGAGCCAGCTTCATCATGAAGCTTGATGGGTTTTACAAATGTCGTTGACAATAGTGTTCTTGCAAGAGCTATTTCAGAACAGCTGACCTTTGTGTCTTAATATTAAATCTTCATTATTGTTTTAGAGTGTAAAAAATAATCCAAACTTGTGTTTAAACTTTTGATGGATACTGTGATAGATAGATAGATGGATAGATAGATAGATAGATAGATAGATAGATAGATAGATAGATAGATAGATAGATAGATAGATAGATAGATAGATGGATAGATGGATAGCTAGCCTCCTTCATGCAGGGATTGAATTTTAATAGATGTATCTTGTAATTTGTGTATTTTAGCATTGTAACATTACCGTCTTTTGATTTGAAAAGCCAGCAATCATTGATCTGTGCCAGATGTAAATGATGACCTTCAACCCCAAGAGTAACCTCTATTCGCTCTCTGTGCTCCACAGTGTGTGCTTTCCATTCTGGTTCTTTCAAAGGAGGTGTGAAATGTATTAATTGCCCATCATCAGAGCAGCTTATTCAGTTAATGCTAAAGCACAAAAATCCTTTATACTTATAAAAAAAATACATATACTGCAGTCTAATTCTAATTGCTAAAATTGGACAAATCTAAAGATAAATATTATCTCTAATATAATGTGATTATCTTGGCTACAGTTATTTACAAATACTTTACTATTTATTTATTATATTAGCCAACTGTTTCTTTTTTGAATCTTCTCATTTGCATCACATTAGTCTAACATTTGTTTTATAAAATTGTATGCAATTTACTGTCTCTATTGCTGTTAGATTACCTCAGAGTGCAATTGATACAGAATTCCATTAGCAGAATGTGATCTACTTTGTCAGTATGCATTTTTTTATCAGACAGTTTTCTTTGGATTTCGGTTCTTCATAAAAGTGGGATGGTCAATAATTACAATGTCTGAATGACTTTATATATATATATATATATATATATATATATATATATATATATATATATATATATATATACAGGAATATACAGTATATACTTTTTTCTTAGTATAAATATATACATTATTATAATATATATATAATTACATTATATATAATTCTGTCTACAAAAACACAGCCCGAAGTATGCAATGAAGAGCAAGCTAATGCAGCACTTTTTAAGTCATTACTGTCTTTGAGGCCTGATTTTTTCATAGCAGATGCTGACCTGTTGTGACCACATACTGTATGATGGTCAGAAAGGCTTTTTAGCATAACATGGTAGAATAAGTTAAATGCCTAATGATGCTCCTAGGGAACTGTGAAGCAGAACAAACAGAATCAACTAATTTCCCAGTATCAGTCAGTACATGCTCAGTTATTGTAAGTTAGGCTATGGTTATACAGTATCTCAACTATACCATTTCATTGGATTACTGTTCTTGTCCCAATATAAAGCATAAGAGGGCAATCGATTTGTTAGCCAAAACATGTCCGACTCCACTCCGATAGGTGGCGATATGACCCCGGTCAGCTTGTTAGTATTGTTGTTACACTTGACCTATTACATCACCGACCAAAACAATCAACAAATAATTGGCAAACTGGTACAGTAGCTTATCGAGTGTTGAAAACATGGACAATTTTTCATTTTCCATGTGCTGTACATTTTACTTTTAGTAAGTTATTTAAAGGCAGACAACATCAACGTAGTGTTAGAGGCCTTTTCCAGTATCATGTTCGACTTCCCATCAAAGCCTGGGGCAGGACACGTTAAGCATGTGCAGAGCACCTAGGGCGATTTCTGCTTCTAAGTAAAACGTGCGAGGACTCCCAACCACATTATCTCTGTGTGCTAGTTCAATTTTGAGAGTTTCAATTTCCAGTACAATTAGTCATGTTAACAGAATGGCGTGTAAATACACCGAGTGACTAAGGCAGATTACATGCCTGTAGAGAACATGGACAAAAACTAGAAGGGAAGTATTAATTCCTAAAGTTTATAGTGAGGTGGGAAATCACACAAAGTGATTTGACGAGCCCTACTGTACTAGAGCTTAATGGTGAGACCAAATTTAGATTTCAGCAATCCAGAAAAAGTATGTAGTACTGTAGGTCAAAGCAACAGACGTGCTGTCACATATGCATGTGTATTTTTAGGAGATTATCAGAAATAACTATAGTCCACTAAAACTGTGTCTGTCTTCTGTGGCAGAAGGAGCGATAAGAAAATCCTAATGTCTAACCTAAGGTTAACGATAAAAAGCATTTGCATCCAAACAGCAGATCCTGTCTAAAAGAAAAAACAAGAATGATCTTAATATGATATGAATTAACTGTTAATTTGATAGTTAAAATAACTGTTTATTCAGTGGTTTGTATGTTTGTGTTGGCAGAAATCATCATTTATCAAAATAATTTGTGTTAGTGAGAAACTGTGATTGGTGTGTTAGTAAAAGAATAGTATATAGACTGTTATTAGGCCATTATACAGATGCAGATATAGGACATCTACCAGAAACAATGTAGCAGAAAAATCAGAAAAATTATCCTTAACAACACCTAATTCAATTGTATTAATTCAATACAATTTCTTTTTAAGAAATATTGATTATTTCACAAGAATACTGCACATATTTCACCTTAGTTTCTTTTCTTTTTTTTTAATAGGTACACCAAATAAGGGAAGAAAAAATAAAACGCTGTTCAAAGAAAATAATCCATGCAGCCTGACATGAAGCAGAAGTTAATAATTTCTGATTTTTTATATGATTTTTGTTTGTTACATATTAACACAGGTATCTAGTTTTATCAAAATGATATGTCATATAGTATTGACAGATTTATTTATTTATTCATCTTATCGGTAAATTGTAGCATATGATCAACATATTTACAAATACAACATACAGAGTTGATTGAATCTTATAAATAACAGATCAGCTCAAAAACTAAACTGCACAGACTTTTGGAGAAAGGCATGACTTTCCTTCTCGCTGCTGTTCCACCTTGCAGAGGACAAACACCTTGGGGGATGAAGGGAAAAGAATTCCTAATGTGATCGCCCCCTGTCAGGCAATGGCCGCTTTGATTCCCATTTCAAACACTGACTCCTCCAGCTGGGAATGCTGCATCTGAAAGTGACTTTCGTATGGACAACAGGTTTTTTTTTTTTGTTTGTTTTTGCCTGTTTGTTTGTAAGTGCCCAAACCTCTTAGAAAGTTGACAGCTTTTTTAATCTGTCCTTTAAAAGCGATCAGCATTCATGCGTTTATTTTTGATTTTATCTTTTGCCCAAGTCCACAATAGTTCAGACCTTTTTGCATTATGGCAATAAACAGAACTTGATCTGTCATGAAGAGCATCAAAAAAAATTTAAACCAGCTTTGAAGTTATACCACTAGAGCTTTGAACTTTTCAATGTCACATGGTTTTTAGGTTCTTATAAAGGGCTAAAGTGGGACTCACCTTCAACTTTGGTGAAAAGCGGTTTCTTCCAGATCAATAGCACTATTACTATACCTGAAGACAGCCCGTATATTAGACCTACATGTGAAAAGTGTTTTTATGTTTGATGTTTAAAAGTATATTTATACCCCTTGCTGCTGAAAAAATAGAAATATTCATTATCATATGTGATTGCCAAAATAAAGACAAATAGACTACAATTGGAAACGAGCGGAGTTTTATTTGAAAAGCACACACTGATGCTTCCCTTCCTGGTTTTGATTGGAGCAGCAGGAGTGTGTTTGTGATTTACTGAGACCTGCTGAAAGATGAATACGCTCCACTACCTGCATGCCTTTGAAGTTCTAGTGTGAGTTTGGATTGAGTGTCAGAAATCTGTAGTCATTACATGTTGGTGTGGTGGTGTCTACAGGGATGCAGTTTTCTATTGTATATTTGCCCACATGGATTTGGTATTGTAAATACAATTTCAATTTGTACCCAGGGAAATATCAGTGTGTAGAGGCTAGGCCATAACACAGTCTGTGGTTTATTTCAGTTTTACTTAGTGCCTCTGATCAATCATATTTACATTTGTTTCCACAATTTGCCTGCATGTAGAATATATATATATACTGTATATCCTCTGGCTGGACTGAGTCTGCATTGCATTTGCTTCTTTTCATGTCTGATGATGATTCTTCTTAATCTAATGTGTTTACAGGAAATCATCACAGTCTGTTTACATTAGGATTTTCTTTTTAAAGAAAAGTTCTTTCATGTTGAGAAGTAAAAATGAAAATTAAAGCTACAGCTATAGTTTTTTTTTTTTTTTTGTAAGCATGAAAATTGAATCAGGGTGTATTATAATCTATAATATGCAGTTCCTGAGGTGATATGCGTCTCTCTGTTGATCCTGTTGTATTAATTCATGTTCAGTGCTATATATAGCAGGCGTGTCATGGCAGAATCGTTGGAAAATGTGTATGTGTTACATTATAAGGCAGCCCATGTACATAAAAAGACATCTTACCACAGCTTTAGGCATGGAAAAAGTCTTTCTGCTCTGTGACTAGCAGGTGCTGGCAGCCAATCAGGAGAGATAGAGGAAGATGGAGAGAGATAGCGAGATATATCTCTGAAATGTTTCTGACAGGCTGGAGAACAAAAATACACAGATTAAATTTGAATTACAAGTGGCCAGAGGTGATAGAATTGTTCTCTACAATGCATTTGATGTAGCTAGATAGAGGTAGTGGGCTGGCCTGTGTCTAACAGCATTAGAGAAATGCTGAGCCTCACGTACTCTAAATTGCTTACATTGCACAATACTCTGAGACGCTGTCCAAAGAAATAGCATTCTGTGCGATTACATCAGAGCAACTGAGAGGTTTTGCACTTTCACCTGGTACTTAGTAAATGACAGTGACTCTGATATGGACAATATATTATTTATTTATACATTTATATATTATAATAATAATAATATATATTATTATTAATTATACGTCACTTATTCTCTCTGCCACTTATCCTGTATAGGGTTGTTTGAGGCTTGGAGCCTATCCCAGGGGACTTGGGACACACCCTGGATGGGGTGCCAACCTTTGCAGGGCGGAAAATCACACACACACATACACACACACACACACACACATACACACTATGGGCAATTTTTAAACCGCCAGTGAGTCTACCCTGCATGTATTTGTGGGAGGAAACCAACCATGCCTAGGAGAACATGCAACTTCTATGCACACAAACCCTAGGTGGAAATCACACCCACAACCCTGGATGTGCACGACCACAGTGATAACCAACAATGCCACCTTATCCCAAAGATTTTATATACAATTGTGAATTACTGGTCTATACTCTGAACTGCATAATACTGTGCTAAATAGAGTGTCAGTAAACTATTATTACTACTACATCACTGTTAAGGCATAATATAATATAGAGTGCAGTATGTAGTTTCATAAAAAAGGTGAAATTCAAAAAGGCATAATTTTTTTTTTGTATTACGCTATTTAGAGAATTACTTCCTACCCTAGCGTACTGCAATATTAACGAACCTACTTGTATCAGAAAGGGAACAATAAATGTACAATGAATATATGTCCCTTGCAGTATCCTGCTACCTCCATATTAATCCCCTTTCAAATGATTTCACTTATTTATCCAGAATTATAGTCATGTTGGGTAATATACCCTCAACATATGTCTGTCTTCCTGTCTGTTTCTTCATTTATTTTTTTTCGTAGGACAGAAAAAAAATCAATGGATAAAGAAAATTAAACATGTGCCACTTCTGAAGGCATGCAGAGTTCAATTTTGCCTGAAACACCGTCGAGAACCTTGTAACACTAACACCGTGCAGCGTTCAATAAATGTCTGTCCCATAAAGGGTGCTGATGCATGGGAAGCGGCTGGGCATCAGACATTAAATGGAGGTTTGTTCCATGTTCCATGTTGAACCACAGCTGCTCTGTGCGATTCCAGTGGGAAATACTGATAAGCCCCCAAAAGAGCCAATAGTGTTGCTTACTTTACTCCGGCTTTTATAATCCCACACTGAATCTGCACTAATGCCGTGCGCTAATTCTCTGAAAATATGCCGGAATTTATTGGTGATTTTTTAAAATATTTAATTTATTTAATTGAGAGTGAATATATTTATCAGTTTAAGCAATGAGCATAAAATAAAAACTAACATGATGTATTTAATTATGATGTATATGAAAGTTAATTATTTTAATATTGAGCATATTTAAAACAGTAGTAGTGGTAGTAGTGTGTGTTTATGTTGCGGTAGAATGTGTGTGAGAGAAGCAGTCACAGATCAGCGCAAACAATGAAAAGGGTGCACAATTAACGGCGGGGATCAGCTGCTCTAATGTCATTATACATTCCCTTCGTTTTCGACACTGGGGCCGTTTGATCTTTGAATACCACCAGACCCTCCTCCCTCCTTCCATCCCTCTCTCGCTCCATCCTGCTCACTGCCCGCTCTATGCCTTCCTCCTCCCTCCTCCCTTTCTCCTCTTGCCATCAGAACCTCCCCCTTTCTGTCTCCGTGGGCTCACATTGGCTTGTGTGTATGTGTATGTGTGTGTGTGTGTGAGAGAGAGAGAAAGAGAGAGAGAGAGAGAGAGTGTGTGTGGTGTGAGTGTGTCTGTGTGAGTGAGTGAGTGTATGTGTGCGCGTGTGTGTGAAAGTGCACGGCAGAGGCTTGATGACAGAGGGCCCTGGACCATTCCAACGCTCAGCACACCTCCCTAGCACACACAGAGCAGCTGAGTCCGACACCAACAACACAGAGAAAGCAAAAGCAAAGAGGAGGAGAGGAAAGCCTGTCAGAAAGAGGGGAGCTGGGAAAGAGAGACAGTGAGAGAGAGAGAGAGGGAGAACAAGAAAGAGAAAGAGAGAGTCAGGCAGGGAAAGAGCGTGTGTGAGAGAGGGAGAGAGAGAGAGAAAGAGAGAGAGCAGGATCTCCCAGCTTGATGCGCAAAACGTCCCGTTACCACATGCTGTGCTCCATGGCGAACACGGGCTGCGTGCTGCTCTCCGGCTCTGGGCTGTTACCTCACTCGCTCCAGTGTCCACCTGCTTTCCTGTATCTGACCGAGGTAAGGCGATCCTCCACTTTCTCACTCTTGCGCACACGCGCCCTCTCTCTCTCCCTCTCTCTCCCTTTCTCTTTCAGTCTTGTTCTCTTTTCCTCCTCGCGGGTAGCACGTGCTGGCGCTCTGTCAACCCCCCTCCCACACAACTGCTCCCACCCCCCACTACAGCCTTCGCTGGGGGTCATCCCACTTTGATTATTTTTTCTATCAGTTTGGAAAACCTGTGATTTTGTCTAGAAAAAAAAAAAACTTTGCCAACTTTCTTTTCCGAGATTAAAAATTTTAATCGACCTATTTTTCCATTTGTTGTCAGTTTGGTTAGGAGTTTATTTGGGACGATCAAACTTTACGCATCATCTTTAAACACCATAGCATCACTGCTAGAAAAAACGCATCTGAAGTGTAGAACAACTGTCTTTTTTTTTAAGCAATGCTAAAAATGAATTCGACGTGACAGAATTAAGCACACAGATTTACATGTTCGCACGCAGATTATTTGGATGCACGGCCGAGAGCTCAGTGATCAGAAGTTGTGTGAGCTCTTCTTGGCAGGGCGCGCGGTCTTCCCTACTCAGGCTACAACAGAGAGAAGGCAAACTCCAAATAAAATAAGGCTAGCTGACTTTTCTGAAGGTGCCTGGAAATTGTGTGTGAATGCTGGCATGCTGTCATGTGTGTATGTGTGTGTGTGTCTGTTTTACTCCAGGCAACATGTGCAGTGGCAGTCTGTGTCTTGCCTCTAGACAGTGTGTTATTGCAGAAATATAAAAATGATAACTGTTGAGAAATAACCTGCCGCACTCGGTTTCTAAATCGCTCTTCGCTCATCACCTTAACAGTCCCTTGTCCCCATGTCCCACTACACACAAAGACTCTTAAACACACCACCAACTGTCCAGCCTCCGCCGTCCTACTTACTTTTCCTCTGTGTCTAAGTGCAAATGAATTGTTGGTGGTTTGGGAGACATATACTCCGCACAAAAATACGAATGTTTTTCCTATTTAGGTGTGTGTGTGTGTGTGTGTGTGTGTGTGTGTGTGTGTGTGTGTGTGTGTGTGTGTATACAATATGGTTTTCTTTTACTCTAAGATCAGAAATATAATCATAAAGGATTTTAATTTATCTTATTGTGTTGAATGTATTTTTACACTTTTTGTTAAATTATGAGTCACTGATCTAAGTGAGTGGGATGCTTTTAAGAAATGTGGCATTCTGAAATTCAGATTTCTTTCCAATTTGTATAAAACATACTTGGACACTTTAATTTAAAAAAATGCTTTGGTACTTTGTATCTACAGTAATAACCATTTCAGATCAATTTGCTTATACAAATTTATAAATGCAAGTAAATGCAAAATTTCCAAGTCTTTCTTTCTTTCTTTTTCTTTTTTTTCTTTCACATTTTTTCCTGTGTTCATATATTCTTTAAGAGAGCGTGGTTCTCAGCTGCATTTTATTTTGATATGCTTCTTCTGGTGAAGCGACACAAACTGCAGTCCTATTTTTTTTAAGACATTTTTGAGGGCTGTGCTGCTTGTTTAAAAATTTATAGCGAGCAAGATTTAATAAATAAATGAAAATGAATAATTCAACTTTTAAATATTACAAATTCATGCAGTTTCACTCTTACAGGAATGCTTGTAGTTGTTAAAACTTATCTTTTTTGGGGCTTTTGGTGAGTCAGTGCGTTTTTTTTGTTTTGTTTTTTCATTGTGGACATTTTCATAAGAGTCAACCCATTTCCTGTTATGAAGGCTTTGCATAATTGTAGATTTTAGTTTGAGTTTTTGCGAAGCATTTAGAGATTTTAATTACCACTAATAGGGTTTATGTCACTGCTGTATCTATCAGCATTACGACTAAATTGTGTTTTGGCATCTTAAACAAGCAAACAAGCAAAAAAATAAATAAATAATAAAACAAATATATATATATATATATAGTGGATTTTTTTTTATTCTCTCATACAGTTGCATCGCACATCTGGTCTCCGTGTGTGTCTTGCTGCAGGCCCCATGCAAGTGTGCTCGTATATTGTGTGTATCTGTGCATATATGTGTTTTGTGTGTGTGCGTTTCGTGTGTGTGTGTGTGTGGGTGTGTGTAATTGCTGCTCAGTGCTCTCCAGCTCTATTCCTGCTTGCCTTTACTGGATAAGGGATTATCAGGAGTGCCAGAATGAGCTTTTGTTTCAGTTAAATAGAAAATGAAAAGTTTCAACTCATTCCACCACACAGCACTTTTCTATGCTTTGCTTCTTTGCTCTGTTGTTAATTTCTACTTTGTTAGTGTGACTGTGTTTTCATAAAATGCGTTTGGAGAAGAGTTTCTGATCATTTCTTAACCCATGGGGTGAAAGGTGAGGGAGAGAAGAAAGGCCTGGAAGAAGACATGCTGTACTATTTTACAGAGAATCTTGTTATTCTGGTTATATTGAGTCGTTTAAAGAATAACGAGCATGCAATTAATATATGTCCCAGAAGGGCTCCAGGATTTATTTTCTTATGGGATCGTTCCTATATAAAATATATACCAGTTTTTGCTAATTTGTTTATTTCATTATTTACTTGATTATTTGTAAACGTGACCCTATCTGCATTTATCTTGAGATTTAGTTGTATAGGATTTTCCCTCACCGAACTTTATTGCAGTAGCGGCTGCTTTTCAGAGCTTAAGTCAATACAGAGCAGTAAATTTGCTTGTGCAGCATCTCTCGCTCCCTGGAGGACAGAAATCTTTACTCGTGCCCAGGATAGTAAAACAATTTCCACTATTGTAAATATACAGGAATTTTTTATTTCTTTCAGTGGCTCAAGTCTTATATGTACCAAAAACATGGTGCATAATAGCACAAACACACACAAACATATTAATGACGTATAGCATTTAAGTTGAGAAAACAATGAATGTAATAAAAGAACAAGGATGCTCAAACCTACTAGTACATATCAAGCTTTAGCACTTACTCAAAACATGCAGGCATAAGGAAAAGGCACAAGAGCTGAAATCCTGATTACAGTGAGAAACAGTGAGATCGGGCAGTATTTAGGGAAGCCATGAAGAAAGGAAATGCAGACGAATGAGGCAGGCCTGAGATCTTAATAGCACCTACTAGTGCTCTGCTCTTACCGGTCTGGATCCAAGCGAGCAAGTGTACAATGATTCCTCCTGAGACTCCTGTTTCCCTGCTGCTTGACACTGCCCCCACTAATTATCCCCATATATTTTCAACACACCTCTCTTTGTGTTCGGGTATGCACATTTACTTGTGCATGTATACAGCGATGTTCGTGTGTATCTCCGTTGAACTCTGCAGGGGTTCGTTTGTTCTCTTTAGCACACTGAGTGACTGTAACTGAGTGCTCACTACATCGTTAAGAAATGGGCCTGTCAATAATGGATGACGTAATGCCTCGGTGCTGAGTCGGGGCAGTAAAGCTCAGCTTTATGCTGATTACACTAATGCATATGACCGGCAGAAATCGTTCATATGTGCTGTATATCTCCAGTGTGTCGAATAAGTGTTCTATATGGATCGGACAGCAGAGACTGAAAAGAGCACGTTTTAAAATTCATGACTGTAAAATATACAGTATGTACAGGATAGTCAGCTTTTTGGGGGGTTGTTTTCCCTGCATTAAAAGATGATTCTTAGCTGAATTGAAATCTACATTTTATTTATTTCATTTAGTGATACATGGCTTGAAACATAAGGATTAATGAAAACATGATGTTTTAATCGGCTGGTATATTTTCTTAAATATAGTTGTGTTTTAATTTAAATTAGTTGTTTTTGGTTATGATTACAGAGACACTAAACACAAAGATGTGAATCAGTGTGTATTTAAGTTCAACAGAGTGAAAACCTGTTTCCAGTATACAGAGAAACTGAAGCAAGAGCCCGCTGTTAGCACTGCAGAGCTGTAGGTGAAGACACACACAACACACACACACACACACACACACACACACACACACACACACACACACACAAACACTTATACGGGTGTTTTCCCCAGGCGAGTATTGCACTTCACCGATGCAAAGTGAACCGAGCATTTTCATATCAATACTAAATGAGAGTGCTCTCTATAGGTTTCTCTCTCTCTGTAATGTGATGTAGTCTAGCTCTGATTAAAGTATGGCTTCTATCAGCTTCACTAAATTATTGATTAAAACACCAGGAAAGTGCCAGCATTTGTCTCTGTCTGCTCTCTCCCATTGTCGTGGGCAGATCCAAGCTATAGAAAAGATTTCAGCTCTCTGGGTTTTTCTCATTTAACATACAAATAAAATACACACATATAATTACATCATTTTATGCATTAGAATGTCTAATAACAACACAGTGTCTAATAAGCTGATAGTGATCTTATGGCAACTTATCGCTTTATAATCACACCATAAAGACAGGATTTATTGTTTTCAATGACAAAAACTAATTTTTTTATGTTTCGAGAAAATCTGTATCTTTTTTTTATTATATTTACTGTGAATAGTCTTAGATTCGACAATCTGCTTTAAGTTTTAATGAGCAGTCCTGTGAGAAGACATGGACATGGTTCTAGCCATTTTTTGTTAAAACCTTAAAACATAACTGTTAGTCTTAATGCAATATCTGCATGCATTTTTCCAAATTGGGTCCAGTACCTTGTCATTCCAGCTGTGCCTCCTGAAAACACCTTCTCCCATCTGCATCCTTACTTCCTAACATTTCATCCTTATTAATTTGCAGTTATAAGACATTTCGCTCCAAACTTCCTCAGTTGTGTTTTTTTTATTTTTTTTTATTATCTTTGTCATTTCTTGAGGAAAAATAAAGGTTCTCCTAAAGGCGTTGTTAATTTTATTGTTGTGGTGGTTGTTGTTGTTGTTGTTTATGGTAACATTTTCTATGAAGATTAACATTTTAGTCAATTATGGACACCTTCATAGCTTGTTATTACACATTTATTATGCAAAGTACACTTTGTTGTGCATTTGTTATATAAAAACACATTACACTTTTAATCACAATATTATAATTTATTATAATGTAGCAAAATGCATAAAACATTATATCACAATAGTGTATTATAATTTATAACACATTATATATTGTCAAAATACCAAATAGATCACGCCATGTTTATAGAGTGCGGAACCTGGTTTTTGTCTTTTTGGGGGTAAATATTAAATCAAAGAAATAATCAGAAATCACACTATACAAGTCTACATTATTTTACTGTATCTGTAATCTCGATGCTATTTCTTATATATAATAATATATAGTTATATATATATATAGTAATATATAGGTATAATAACTATATATAATAATAATAGTTCTTGCATTACACTGCATATCGTTCTGTGTATGTGACAAATAAAATTAGAATTTGAATTTGAATATAAAGTGTTATTACAACTGATTATAATGTGTTATAAACATTTATAAATGTGTAATAACTACCACTTTAACTTGTACCGCCTTTTTAATGATTAAAAAAATTGCAATGTTTTATAAATTCATTATACTTTATTGGTAATATATTTAAAGGTTAGGATACATACAGGTGTCACAGAAAGCGGTGTCAGTATTAAAAGTGCGATCGTTAAGAAGCTGTAATTTAACAACTGTAGGTATAAATCATGATTTATTGTAAGCATGAACCCATGTATTTTAGAGGTATTAATAATTACAATGTTAATGGTACAAAGTGCAGTAAAAGATGTGTGTGTACGTGTGTGTGTGTGAGCTTGTACTGTCTATTCGAACATTGTAAGCCTACACACAGAAAGAAGTGGGAGATATTTTTGCTGCTGAGTGTGTGCCCCAGCATTGATGTTTCTGTGCTTTTCTGCAGTGCATGCTGGGATGCCGCTGGCTCTGCACCACAGTTGGGTCCAAAAGTGGGAATCATGGGAGAGCTCATGTCCTTTGGGACTTTGCTAGGGAACTATACTATTCTCAGGGTAGTCTCAGAGTCTCCAAAGACCCTGTAATGCTTGAAGGGGTTTAGAGCAAAGTGCATTCATGTGTGTGTGCTCAATGTGTGTGCATGAGGGAAAGAAGGAGTGTGTGTATGTATGTGTGCCATACCTTACAGCACAGTCCAGAAGTTTATGTCTCCTCTTGGTCCACCCCCATGGGATAGAGCCACTGACCTCCGTGTCTGGCCTTATGAAGGTGGCAGAAATTATAGCAGACATAAAACGAACAAGAGCTGCCTTTAAGTCCTCAGTTGTCGTATTTAACACATTTTTGAATTATGAGAGTTAACATATAAAAGACTTTTATTTATTGCACTATTGCATTCTGTGCTATTAAAGTGTCAGCACTTTAGATCGTCATTAGCTCTTCAGGTAGCAGGTGATATTCTACCTGATTCATACTGAGAACAAGAACTTGCCTGTAAATGAAGACATTCTATTAAACTAGACTGTAATTTTGTCTTATCAAACATTATTAAAAGACACCTTAACTCATACCTATATGGATAGAGACAAATGACCCTAAATGGCCCTTATGGATCCCAATTCTTAATCATCATCCATTTTTTTTATTTTTGATTTATAGTTTAGGACTTGTAAATCCATATTCTATAAACCGTTTATTATAGTGTTGCTGAACTATGCTAGTTAGGTCGCGTTAAATTGATGAAATGGGAACAATTCTTTTACTGCAACATGCTTCGAGATACAATTTAAAAACTGGTTGTTTATGTAACAACCTCAGGAGCAACCTCATTTGCCTACACGTCTGTTCCAATCACTCAGCATTCAGCATCGCTAGTATACTAATCACCGGCCTGATCATCTGCCACCATCCGCACCTGTTTCTCACTGGTTGTGTTTTTTAAGTTATCATGCTTGAACAATTCTTAGGTAAGAAACTAAATACCTAGGAATAAATTCTACAGGAGCTGGTCAGCTACGGGCACTGGACTTAAAATGAGAGACGAAACCTGCCAAACATGAGAGCCAAAAAGTTCCTTCAGGAAGCCTGGAGAACTATTCCTCAAGACTACATTAAAAATACAAGACAGACTGACTCTTTGGAAGCAAAATATAAAGAAATTGGACAAGAGGCTCATGACTTTTGCACAATACTGTATATGGACAAAAAAAAACCTAAATTTTATTATATTACTATAGAATTTTTATAGATATGCCTTGCAATGCTGCAAGTATTATAAAACTAACAGGTTAATATGATCGTGTCATATTTACATATTGGCCTGCAATTGACCAAAAATTATTAATTAATTAATTCATTCACTTATTCATGGAGAACCAAAAGAAAAACCCATCTACGCTGAGATTTTGTGAAATTCAACAGTAACTTGAGCTCAGATCGAATCAGCAACCTTGGAGCTGTGCAATCAGTTAATCTTTTTTTCTTCCCAATCACACTGGTTTCAGTGATTTAAAACACAAACCTCAACCATCTGCAAGTGGTCACACTATGCTCACAAAACACAATTATAGACAATTTTTTTGCTCATTTGCTGCATATGCCTGCTGCAAAAGCCAATATTATGATTATTATAACAATTAAATAGCCTTAAATTGTGCAGCACCAACAAGAACACTTACACACGGATCAACATTGTTGCTGTTAGCAAGCAGTGCCTAACAGTTCAATAACACATTTTCCCAACAGAAGGAGATCACCATCATCACTCAGGCAGCATGTTTTAATCCTCTCGCTCTAGATCAGCTCCAGTGAGCGACTGTTCAAGATGATCCAACTGCAGCATCCCTCGATCTTTTTGTGTTGTGCCTTCTAGACGAGCTAATTAACTGTGTTAGGTGCCTTCGTTTTAATACCAGAGACACAGAGTGTTTTAGTTCCCCAGTGAGTGAGCAGAAAATTGCTGCGTAAATTGGAGACTGTTGCTTGCCCAGTCTGTGCTTTGCTTTCTGCTCATACTGTGGCTGAGAATTTAGACTTTGTAAGGATCAAGATCGCTGCACTTTTTTCTTTTTGTCCTTTCTAATAATCCCATATAAGCCTTGGTATCGCAGGTCAGGTTCATACCTGAGCACACAGTCCTGGTGTAAAGTTACAGCTGAATTATTACTATGTTTTGTTTTTGCTTTTGCCTTTATTTTTTCATCTCGGTTAGGCACATTAGCATTTCCTGAATGTGCCTAATTTGTTGGGGACGCATCTATTTTATTGCATGAGCAACAGCTTTGCATTTTTGTATTATCTTGCTACTGTATACCCTACTGCCTGGGAGAAAGTGGAAATCTTATTTTATCTCTTTATTTATTTTCAAGTTCATCTCTCATCCTAGGTTGACTAATGATACCAAACTGTAGATAAACTGCTTCACCTCTTTCAAGTGGATGCATAAATATTTCATGGTGTAACAGGCAGATGAGACATTTTTAACAATCTGATGGGATTTTTTTTCTTTCTTTTTTATGGGAGTTGAAACAGTTCCTTTGACATGCTAGCAGTACTCCCTCGTTCTCTTACCTCGTCATCCTCCGGCATGTGTCTGTGCTGGATTTCTGTTAGACTGCAGGCCTGCTTTATCTGTGTATTTAGACAGGCTGGGGAAGAATTACAGTGACAGTGCTTAGGAAATGATAGGCTGGTAGTGAGATATTTGTGCCTCATAAATTCTCCATTCCTCAGCGCAATTTACGGCAGTGGAGATGTGTGTGCCGGTGTATGTGTATGTGCATGTGCATGTGTGTGGGTGTGTGTTTATGTGTGTGTGTGTGTGTGTGTGTGTGTGTGTGTGTGTGTGTGTGCATGCATGTGTAAGAGACAGCTCATGTCCTGCTGTATCTGTTTCCATCTGCTTAGCCACTTTTGCACTACCATAAATTAAGGGTCTATAGACAGCTTTCCTCAAGTCGCTGTTCACATAAAAATGAGCCTCCATTTCTCTCTCTCTCTCTCTCTCTCTCTCTCTCTCCCTCTCTCTCTCAGCTTCTCCATATTCCATTACCATTAATTGAAAAGGAGCAGTGTATAGGTGAGGCTAGGTTTGACATGGGAGCATAGCCCGATGGCATATGTAGCATGTTATCTAAAGGGCATTAAAACAGATGTTAGCACTTTAAAGGTTAGCATGAGACGTTGTTTTTAATTAGCATGGCTTTAGGCCTTACACACTGTGGCAGAAAATGATATGTGACACTGTTTGTGCTCTGTTTGGCTTCCAGAAGGTTAGTGCGTAACTGTATTGTAATAGTGACGGCGATGCGGATCTCGGAGTGCGATTAGCTTTGTGTTCTCTTCTGGTATCAGTCAGCTGTCAGACCTGGCAGCCTGCTGACACTGACGTCTCAGAAAGTGGACACTCGATAGTGACATTGAAAATGTGCGATGAAAGTTGACATGGGTGATATTTTAAGACGTCTGACCTTCGACCTCTGGCGGTGTTTATATCGGAGGAGGGTAGGTATGGAGAGCTCTCTCTAGTTGCCAATCTTGTAATCTCTATAAGATTTGTCATCTCTCTCGACAACAGTTTATCGCTGAGCTTCAGTGATTTATGAATTTCTACTTCCAGCTATCACTGTCATTGGATGAATAAGCTTGAAACCCCTGCAGGTACTGGCAATAACATAGTCCTAGCACAACACACACACACACACACACACACACACTCACCTGCCGAACAATTAGCACTACATGAACCATTTTGCCATCAGCCCTCTAATAATCCAATACATAATTAATAAGTCGCAGTCAGTATAATGTAGAGGTTTAATCAGTCATAGTTTTATGTCCATTGATCACTTTGTGAGTCTAGCATCAGTAGATTGATCACTTTTGTTCCGCATTCAGCCCTGTTATGAGCTAGGCTTAAAAATCGTATTTAGATGCTGCAAGAAAACAGTGTTTATAATCCATCTGGATGTATTATTACTCTGTTGTGCTAAATGGATTATTATTCTCTGTTCTACACATTTACTGAAAATCGAGTTGGTCCCAGTTGCCTTGCATACTCAATAATGTCATTATCATGCATGTAATGAATAATCCAACATATGCCTCATATTAACAAATCCTTTTATAGCGTATCATAGAGAAACATGGAGACGGGGGAATTTAATGAAATGCATGCTCAAAATGTTGCTCCTCTGTGATTCCGAGATAGTGCTTGTTAAAATATAACGTCAACGTCAAGGGATTTTTACACCCCCCGTTTAACACCAAGCTTGTTCGGATTCTACATGAGATGAAGCTGCTTTTAAGGACATTTTTCCAGTTCTGTCTCTGATCATTTTTGAGAATATACTGTATATAAATATGGCCTAAGAGAGAAGGAGATGCTGCAGCAGAGACCAATGGCTTAGCTCCTTTCAATACACCACTAATCAACAGGACTCACTCTGTACTACCAAAGGAAGCTCTTAATTACTGCTAATTATGACGATTAACATGAGAATGAGGTGGAAATTAAATAATAAAATCAAGACAAATATTGATGTTAATTGATAGAGCCAGATTCTAAAAGTGCAGCTCTGAAATGGTTTCAATAAGTTTAGATTAACCTCCATTTGCATACATTAATCGTGGATAATTAGAAATTAAGATGATTGCTGTTAAGCCTGATCAGTGGCTGTGTGTGAGTAGGATAGAGAGAGAGAGAGAGTGAGAGCAGGATAGCAGAGGGGCATTCTGGGGTTGCAGTGCTCTGCGTGTCTTGTCGTGTCTAATTACTTTAATCATTCTGGGCATCTGGATGAAGGGACTGTGTGACACCCAACTCATGCACAAAACTGAGGATCTACTAGATTACTGTGTAACGTCTGTCAGTCCACCTGCTAGCAGTCACCAGTCAACAGTGCTGATGCCTGACAGAATTTGTCCTTAGCTTTATTTAGCCGAACTGATTTTGTTTGTGTATGTGCTCCAACTGAAAGTAGAACTATTGCTTAAAACGTTTTCACTGAACATGTTCATTTAATCATCCATAGCCATGACTCTAAATCTCACATGCTCCTCTGTATATATATGTTTAATGCTGGCTAATTATAAGTCTCGTTAGCTAAAAAAATATATTTAAAATTTTAGATTCTTGGTGTGCAGTGGTACACTGGGTAGCCTTGCTGCTTCACAGCTTCAGGGTTCCAGGTTCTTGAGCCTGCGTTCCTGTCAAGGTTCCTGTCTTTTGCATGTTCTCTCTGTGACTGCATGGGTTTCATCACAATCCTCTGGTTTCTTCCCATCTCCCGAAAATGTGAAATTGCACCTAGGTAGGAATGTGTGTATGTGCAGTGCCACGATTGTAGTACAATGCATTGGAATAAGCCTCACCAAACCTACATTTGTTGCTATTGTACTACTACTGTATAGCTGTGAATTTAAAATGTAGCTAAAAAGTTGTTTATTTAAAAGCGTAAACAGATATTTGTCTGACTAAGCCATGCTTTTTTTTTTTTTAACTACGTTGTTTTCTTTTAGTACCAAGAGACAGCAGAAGCTCATAACATTCATGCATTTCACATACCCCATTCATCAGAAAAACAATGAAATTAGGCATGGGTTGGAAATATTGAGAAATCCTGTCCCAGGCTGTTAGGTCCCGTGAGATGGTTATATGAGGTAGCTGTAATTTGATAAGATGAATAAAGTCGGCATGCGACAAGCGACTCAGCACTTTTATCCCAGAACTTCTGACGAAGGAAAAAATCCCTGACATTGGCAGCTGTGGGAGCCCACCTATCGATTAGCTCTCTTGTTCCATCATAACTGAGACGGATGATGGATAGGGAGTTGTTTTGATGAGGTAAAGGGGAAGTCTAGAAGGGTGTGGTCTCCATGGAACTCTCAGAGTCTAGGCAGCCTGCTTCTCAGTAATCCAGTCTCTGTCTGCCTGGTTCACCTGGGCCTGAAATCAGCCAAAAGCATGCCCATTTTCCCTCAGTGGTATTAAGGAAGAAGGGAGATGGAAGAAAGGATCTGACATGCCCATGATCCTTGGCAGTAGCGCGGGATTCACCGCAGGCATCTTTCCCCTCCAAATCCGTATGTGCTCCCGGGCTTCGGTGCTTCCTACTCTCCCGCAGGATCTCCCGGACAATGCTGTGGAGATACACAGACACCGCTTCTCCTTTGTATTGCTTTGTATTGTTTGTCTATCCCCAACCCGTCCCCCTCCTCCCGACCCAAACCCTTCAGTTTTGCGTTGTGGCTGTTTCTTTGTTAGGTTTTCTTCCAATTTCATTATGGGGGCTTTGAAGTTCCTATGAATAATGGCAAAGTGTGCCCTTCAGAGCCTTCAGCTTTTTATTCAGATCAAAGATAGCTTTCACATCAGCTCGCGCTCCACCCCTTGGCCCCCCGACTGAGTGTAGTCACAAGGATTTCAGAGAGTAGATACAGAGTCTGCTCTGCTACCCTCTCCCATGTCAAACACACGAGGGTCTGAGCTTGGTGGGTATCAATCTGTTGTTGTGTCAAAATCGTACTGCTGCATTGACACTAAAACCTTTGCACAAGTTTATATGCTCTCCTAGCCAAAAAGAGCGCACACTCTAAGATCTAAGCTCTTTATTCAATCGCCTTTAGCTTTGATTACAGCACACAATGTGGTGTCCAGTTCATGTGTGAAAATGATTTCTCATGCTCCCAGAACCACTCCTTTACATTTTGAGTTCTGGAATATGCCTGGGTCATCAGGGAAGAAAAACTCCATTGATGTTATGCCCTAGTCATTAAGTACTTTCAGGTCATCATCTGACTTCATTGCCACATTACATTGCTGAACCTAGACCTAGACCTGACCAACTGAACCAACCGTAGATCATAACTCTGTCTCCAGAGGCTTGTACAGTGGGTGCAATGCATGATGGGTGTATCGCTTCATGCGCTTCCCTTCTTAACTTGACCAACTTATCAGACCACCTGACCTTTTTCCATTGCTCCAAAGTCTAAGTCTAATCTTTTAATGCTTCCTAAAAATTCAAACCTTTTTTCTGCATAGTCTCACTAATAAGTGCTATGAATACACAGATGCTTTTACTTCTAACTTGACATAGCTATGGTTTTCAACTAATGTGTTTTTTACCATGCAACTCTACCAAATGTTTAATCTTCATTAAGATTAAATTTCCAATTTTTCCAACCACAAGTCCTCCAAAAAGGTGATAATTCAGCACTATCCTTCCAGATTCATTAGCATTCATGTGGTGAGTGCAAAAAACACTATTATTATGGTTGTCTAATTTTTTTTGTGCAAATTGTACTAAGATTGAACAGTGTGCTTAGATTGAACAATTTCCTTTTAATTTCTCCAAGCATTCTCAGATGAAATGAGTGATGAGTTAAATAACCCACCTTGGTCATGTTCATTAAACTCATGACTGTGTTTCAAGCGTATCTTCTCAACCAATGCTAATGATATGTTACAGATTTTTTTTCAGTGATATGGTATGAAAAGCACCAGCCCAAATTATGTGTATTTCTTATGACTATTGGTGGTCGATCCACAAATGCTATATTCTACAAATGTTCGAAATATTCTGCCTTTTGTTAACAGAACATAATTTGCTAGCACACTGATACCAGCTTAACAATTACGTACTGTATATGCTCAATAATTATCTTTTTTTTGTAATGCTGAGACTAATATGTTAAATAAAATATACTGTATCAAAATGTAAATGTGTTAAGAAACTGCAGCATCTGCCTTCTATTTTTATTTTATTTAGGTGGTTATTATAAGCCCATTTTGTTGCTGTGTATAGTACACTGAGGTCCTACTGTATATTTTACTGTTAACAACATATAACGCAGGTTTCAGAGCTCACCAAAAGCGTCTCCCTCAGATAATACATTTTGTCTGACTCAAGCTCTATACTATACATATGTTTTACTCCTCGTCCAAATCTGTCATTTCAGTGCCTATGTAAATAAGCTCTTACAGAGTCCTGCCCCTCCAGAGAACAGCAGAACTGAGCAACAAGGCAGAGGGAAATAAAGGAAAAATCTAATTATCCTGTTTAAACCCTGGCCAAAACAAAAGAAAATGAAAAAGGACAAAAAGCAGAGAATCCTTTTTTTTCCCTCACTCTTTTAGTGTACACATACACTGGAGACCCATCTGCACATCTAAAAATTATTAAAATGTGAATTTTGTATAATAGGTCCCCTTTGAGGAAAAGTCGAGCTTGATTAATGATAAAATTTAATACAGCCATCCTAGCCATTTGCTAAGAATTGTTATATTAAAATTTGAAAAGCCTCGACCTGTGAGAAGCCACTTCTTTCTCTACCTTCTCACCACCTAGGTTCGACTCCTCATGTCCTCAGAATGCAGAATGTGTCCCCACACATCAGATGAATGTACTCACTGCTAAACAAACATACACACATACACACACCGGCAGTTTGGTGGAGACATAGTGATGCACAGGGCATGCTGCACCACTTTCGTTTTTCCATTCCTCTAAATGGCTTGTCAATTACATTGGGTAAACAGAGTGAGAGTTGAGAAGTAAATCTAGCATAGACAAATATGAAATCGCATCAAGATTAAATGCCACTGAACCTTGCAAAAAAATAAATAAATATATTCAATAAGACAACAGAGCCCGGGTTGAGGCGTCAATGTGTACAGATGTGTGTATTTTGTGATTGTGTTTGCTTGTGTGTGTGTGTGTGTTGGTGTGTGTGTGTGTGTGTTGGTGTGTGTGTGTGTGTGTGTGTGTGTGTGTGTATGTGTGTGTGTGTGTGTGTGTGTGTGTTATGCAGCTTCCACCAGCCCTGAATAAAACAAAGGGGTAAAATAATTCAATAAGAGTCACGGTTTACTTTCCGAGAGACAGTATTACGCCGGGTCTCCAGAGGTGAGCAAAATGAATGCAGATGGTACACAGGGCACAGAGCTCCTGGTGTGTTATGGGCAATGCAGTAGATTACACTGGCCCAAAGAGCCGAAACATGACCAGCCCTGGGACTAGGGCACTCCTCTGCAGCTGCACCTCCAATCATATTCCTCCCACTGCTGACATCCTATAGGCTAACGGGAAATGTTGAAAGAAAAGACAGAGAGTTGCATAACTTGTTTAAAAGTGATTCTCTACCTGCTAATTGACCAAGTTACAGAGCGAGTTGGTGAAAGTTAGCGGATTCTCACATTTGTAAGATGCCAACATCTGTAATTACTCTTTACAATCGAAGTAAAACAGTCTTTAAAATTGCATTAACAGTAATTAAATTTGCATTAACAGCATTGTACGCGGTGTGTGTTTTACACCCATATTCCCATGTGTACCTCGTTAGGCAATCACTAAAATGCTCATCAAGCCTTTGTTCATTATTCAGTATTCAGTTTTCCTGGTTCAGTCGCATGTTACAGCTGAAATTCTGTTCTTGAAAGCCGCCTGACTGCACCATGCCATTTAATTAATTCCAAACCATTAATGGAGGAAAAAGGAAATTGAAAAAAAAAATGGGGGAAATATGGCTATCAATCTCCGATTCTGTTGGCAGGTATATAATGAAGTATTTGAGTCCAATTGAATTTGCACTAATTACACTAGCCTCCAGATATTACTTCATCTGTACTAGTGGAATTAATGTAACCCTGCATGTGGGAGGTGTGCTTCACACGCCCTGTCACCCCTGCTGTCACACTCCAACAAGCGCACTGCACACCCAGAGATAAACACACACCCACGCATGCATGCACATGGACTCACACACACATACATGGCCCAGTGCCACATAATCTCTTTCCCACACACAGGCAGGCACGCTTTGCTAAGCAGGTAGGAAGCCCCCAGCTGACCAATCCTAGCCTTAATTACACATGCAGCACTTTGGAGAGAATGAGTTTCCATTAATTTACTTGCTCTGAAAACATTCGGCCTCTCATGGCCCTGTTGCTGCACTCCTTAAATGAACTCTGAGGAGAAAGGGAAACAGAGTAGGGCTCAGAGAAGACCTTTTAATGGCCAAGCTTATGTCTTCTAAAAAAGAAAAAAGAAAAAAACACGTGTTACGAACTATTTCCTTGGTGGATTTTCCGTAGAGGAAGATGGCAAAAGTAAGCAGCTAGAAACACGAGTTGAATGGTTAGGTGAACAGGCACAGGTGTTTATTGCAGTCTGTGCGGAGTGAGCCAAAATCCAGCCCGAACTTGAAGGCTCCGTGGAGAATAATAAAATGTTTCGAAGGAATTGGCAGCAACAGCACCGAGTGGAACGGTGCAGAGAATGTATAAAATACACAAACAGGAATAAACAAAAGTTTACGAGCACAACAACAATTAAACAGCAATGTTACTTAGGTTTTATGTGACTGTCTTAAGCATGCTTTATATCACTGCGTATGCTTAGAGCCCTTGCAGCATCGTGAGTAGATGTGCTAGTGCGGAAAACAAGCCACAATATTAGCACATCTCACTGCAGAGCCCATTTACTGCACACTTGCAAAAAAATATACAGTAAAACTTATAACTAGTAAATACTGTACATTTGCTGAAAATAGGTAAATTGTTACATCAATTATTTTTAAGATATTACATGGAAGTGATATTTACATTCTTGTACTTTTTCACAGCGTGTCATTGTATCACTGGGTCCAATAGCATTTTACAGTAATTTACTTCCAGCAGAGTGCATTTACTGTAAATACTTGTAACACTGATTTATATGATAAAACTAAATACACAGTAAAAAGTAAAAAAACATATAGTCCACTACAATTGCTCATTAGGCTACTGATCTATAGCTCAAAGCATTTAACAATGAGTCACCAAATCCCTTCGCACTATTTGCACTGAATTAGTTCTCACAGATTCACCAATTTATCATGCAGTTAATTCTAAATTAAATATACTTTAGGTCCTAGTGCTTTACTAAACCAAAGCTTTTTCACCTAAAATAATTGTGAATATAAAGGTATACAATACCCATCCACCAACTGGTACATATCCATACAAAGGGATTGTTTAACATTTTCGATCCTACCTGAAAGGTTAGCTATACTATGAGGGATGTTCAAGTCGACCCAGGTCTTGCAGAATAAAAGAACACAGTTATGAGAGTGAAAACTGCCTACTGTACTGTACTGTATGTTACTCTATATAATCCCCTGCTACACTCATGCACCTATCCCAGTGTTTCACTAGTGCTTAGATACAGTACCTTTCTCAGTATGCCGAAACCCTGGTTAGTACTGCCTGCTTCATGTCTGAAACACTAGCCTCCCAAGAACTCCTTTAATGGCCCAAACATATCGAAATATATAGTGATATCAGGAAGGTAGATGAAATGTGGCGTTAACTCCCAAGTTTTTGTAATGTGCAAAAAGTATGGTGAGCAATATGAGGATTACGAAATAATTCTACAAAAACATTACGACTTGGGTGATGAAACCACTTTTTTTTTTTATCCTGAGACGGTATGGAAGTTCATTATTCAGGGATGTACGGCCTTCTTTAAAACGTTTCCGTCATTCAAATGAGTCTCATCTTCGTACTGTGCTTGCGTTCACTAGAACATTCATTACAAGTCCCAGTTTGACTTGAACAGCACTTCTACTCTGCATAGATTTGCAGAGTAGAAGATATTTTCCTGTAAAGTAGTGCAACTGTACCTTTATTTACAATATAGTCCCCAAAGAGTGTTTTGCTTTAACATCAATATCGATTTAATTAATAACTGACTAAATGTTGTTGTTTTTTTTTTTTGTTTTTTTTTGCTTGTTTGTTTTTTAATAAACCAATTATTTGTTAAATTGTCTTGAACCGGTTTAAAAATCAGCCTTCAGGCTCTGCATCAATGTACTGCCCAAGCTCACACGCCCCATGGTTCCTTATTAAACGCTGCCTCGTCCTGTGAGTCTGTCGGGATACGCCTCGGTATCCAACAACTTCAATTCCTGCACAAATCACAGAGCTCCCTTCTTCTTTGGCAGCATTTAATATGCAGGCTTCATGTATCCTGGTAAGGCTGCTTAATGATTATTTAATGCCGAGATAATTGCTTAAGGGCTGCTTGCATTGCTACACTTATTTGCATGGTACATCTGCAAAGGAATGCAGACGCCGGCGCGCAGGTTCTCGCAGCCTCTGTCTGATCTCGACCCAGCCTCCTGCGGATCTGAGGAGATCCCTGACCGGGGCTGCAGAGATATCGCTCAAATTAGAGCTATCTGTTGGGACAAGAACTGCTGTTTCATCTGCGCTGATGAATTATGCATTATAAGTGATTGTGAGATATGTTCTTTTAAGTGCTTCTGTAGGCCTCATTAAAACTTGGCGAGTGTAGCTGTTATTACAGATTTGATGTTAGCAGAGGAAATATTCTGCGTGCTGGAGCTTTGTATTGCTTGCACGGTCATTTTTTGACAACTGTGCGCATAGTATCAATTGATACTACAGTTTTGGGGAAGGTTAATGCCATAAAGGACATTTCGCTGAATTTGCAGTGATGGCACGTAACATCAGCAGTCTCAGTCAAAATTAATCAAAAGACTTAAATTGGCATTTGATGTTTGGCAGCATGTTGCACCCTAATATATATATATATATATAAATAAATATGTGTGTGTGTGTGTGTGTGTGTGTAATATAGTTTACTGACACAACTCTTACTGGTGATTTATGTGGCTTGCTGTACCACAGTGGCACACACGACACTTGTGCTCCTTGCACATCACTATGATTGTCTTTAATACCGAACTGAAGCTCTCCCTCTTCGCCTGATTTATCTCCATCCTCTTCACTCTCTTTCTTTACTTTTCCTCATCTTTCTTCACTTCATCTGTCTCTCTCTGCACCCTTCTTACTATCACGCTCCCTTTGCCTCTTAGTCTCTCTTCATTTCGTGCCTTATTCTTTGCTTCCCACTCTCTCTCTCTCTCTCTCTCTCTCTCTCTCTCTCTTGTCTTTCTTTTCTTCATGAGGATCAATTTAGCCCAACATGATCCTCTGCTGCGTACCGCCTAATTCTTAGACTCTCACACAGCTCGCCATTGTGTCATAATCGGTGTGAAATTGATTTATGACTCCTTTTCCACCCCTCTAAACAGCTGCTGAGTGATGCCTCCTGTCATAATCGCTCCACGCCGCCGTTCCTCCCTGTCTCAGCGCTGCTCCTCTCCACACACACTATAGTTGATGGTATTTCGTCTCACATTTATAACATGATATCTGAGCAGAACAGAGTTCTCGTGCCCTCACTCTCTCTCGGTGTTCACTCCTTCACTCGCTCTCCATTTCTAGTTTTTGTGGCTTCAAACAAGCCTGCATTATTAATGCGAGTTTTACTAATTCATCTGAACGGAGCGGTGAGGGGAGAGCGAGTGAGAAGGGAGAGACTTTGAGAGAAAGCCGAAGAGATAGAAAAGAAATGTGTGCATGTGAGTGTGTGTGTGGATGGTAGGGGTGTGTTCTGTAAAGTTGAGTAGGCTGAGTAGCGAAGACTGTACCGGTCTGACGTCCACAAAGCCAGACTCGCTTCATCAATTATGAAGGTGGGCGACATTTTCTGAGAGCGTTTTTTCGCGAGTTAGCGATGCGGCCAGTAAGACGTCCCTTCACTGCTGTCTTACAGGTGAACGCAGACTAGATACCGACTCCAAATCTAAATGTCAGCGATAAAAATCCTTAAAAGGCATCACACCCCGGCAGAAAGAGCTAGAGAGGTAGGGGGAGTTCATTGTCAAGATAATTCAAGATGTGCACATGGTGGATAGATTATAGCCAGACAGCCAACTCGATAGAGGGGCTCGTCCACGTTGCACTCTTTCTCTCCTGTCTTTTCCTCATCTCGGCTCAGAAAAGCTGAGGAGGTAGACCGCGGCCCCTGAGGCAGAACTCCCAGCGTCCAAATCGGATAGGCCGTGCTGAATGTGCAGAAGCTGTCATGTGCTACGGCTCGTAACATGAGTTAGTGCTACTATCAGAGTCTGTGTGTGTGCGTGCGTGTGTGAGAGTGAGGTGGAGAAAAGGAAGCAAGGGCTGGAACTGCTCCTAGGACCCATAGTTGTGTTCGACCAAAGCCCAGCTCATACATTACTAATGCTCCGAGCAATACATGTCTCATTCATAATAGATAACCCCGCCTGCACCTGCAACGTATATCATACACACTATGAAGAGGTCAGCTATTCACCGGCTGTGTGTGTATGTGTGTGGGGTTTGGGTGTTACGGTGGGCTCTGTGTGGGCAGTGTAGAGTCTCGGTGGAACCCAAAGTGTAAATGAGCAATCGGTTTTACCCTGCTTGCCCACATAGCTGTACCCAGCCACAATAAACACACACACACACACACACACACACACACACACACACAGCCCTACCCCCATCGCACCTCATCACGCACATGCCTCCTTTTCCTTCCCCTCAGTTCATGTCTCATAGACTCGTTCACTTGCGGACAATTTACGGTAATTGAGAGCAGGCAAAGCTCGCCTCATATGGCGCAGAGGAAAATTGCCTGCGCAGGGCTGTAAATTAACTAAGCTAAAGGAGATTCAGGAATTACGTTCGCTCAATGGGAAATGAGCGTTGATCAGGTGGAAAAAGGAGTTTATCAGGTGCTCTGTGGCTGAGGATTGCAGGCAGGCTGAACGGGCCAGCTGGGCAGCGAGGGCCAGAGAGAGAGCAGTCCGGCTGGATGCGGCCATTTTCACACAGCTAATGCTTCGGCGAATAGGCCCTCACAGCTCGGATGAAATCTGGCTAACTATGGCCAGTTATAGGGGAACAGATGCCTGCCTCGATTTCATTTTCACCAGACTCTCAGTTTTATTTTACTCCCTCCACCTCAAACTGGATCCAAATCAATTAGGCAGCGGAGTTGACAAAAGGACGGCATTTGGATCCCCACCCTTACATACGGTGGAAGTGACTGGAAGTGAGTTTAGCCATCGGTGTTGACCAAAGAGAGGAGAAGCCAGTCGGGGTTTTTTTTGTTGTTGTTGTTTTTTTGTTCCACCTTTAACATTTTTAAATCAGTCTGGTTTTGTTTGTTTATCCACAACTTTTTTTTTTTAAAGATAAAAAATCAAAAGTTATTGATCTGAGTTCATCATCTGTCATAAAACATGAAACACCAAAGGCACTAGTCATTGGATCGCTGTGTTTTTGTGTGTGTATGTACTGTATCTGTGCAAATGCATGCATGGTGTGTGTGTGTGTGTGTGTGTGCGTGTAGAACACCAAATGAACAGAGGATCTGAGCCATGTATTATTTACTGCGTTTTTATTTACCTCATCAAACAGCTGCCACCAACAATCAAATGCCAAATGAGTGCAGTTTATGGGAGGGAGAACAGGCCAGTGAGTGAAGGTCTGCTTTCTCTGAGGAGTGCGCTTACATAATGGAGCTGTAATGACGTGGACGACCGTGAATGAGCTCCAGAGCTCTGGATCTTTATTTTATTTTTTTTTTTTTTTCCTGTAACCAGAATAAGAATAAGGACGTATTTGTCGAAAGTTGCTAAATACCTCTAAGGGTAAGGGAACAGCTTTGGGTTTTTTATTAGATTTGGTTATTGACTTACAATAAATGTGTTTGAGCACTCACTTAAAACTTTGCATTGTGGTTTGAGAGGTGAACAAGAAAAGCAAACCTAAGGTCAGATGTTGAGCTGCAGTCACAACTTAATGGATCCTGGTTAATATTTCTCAAGAATGATTTCCTAATAGGTCGTTTAATCAATTTACAGCAGACAATTCGTTAACATTAAACATTCTGAACACTGGCGCACAAAAGCATGATGGTTTGAATTGTAATTTCCAAAAGCCTTCGCTACACGAAAAGTCCAACTCTCTGGTGTACCTGCTGATTTACACTGCTCACCCATGCCAACAGTTACTTTAGCTGCTACACTAATGAGCTGGTGCGGAAGTGATACTCTTGTCTGGCACTTCTTGTCTTACAGCTTCCTCAGGAGGAGTCTACAGTGAAGCCTGGTCTCGTTTGAGAAAACTGTGCGTCCGTATGTTGCTGCTCTTCTGCTTGTATGTGTATGTAGGTGTGTATGTTATGTGTGGGTGTATATGCTATGTGTGTGTGTGTGTGTGTGTAGTCTGCTGTCAGGCTCGCAGTAAGTGTGTCACATCTGCTCCTCTCTCCATTATGGAGCTGCACAGCTTTCTAATGGCTGTCCCTACACCTGTACACACACTGCGCTCCAATACCTCTCCCAGTGCTCCCTCTGTAACTGCACATTAAAAACAACATTGCATGAATATACCCCCTCCACAAACACACACACGCACGCACACACAAATACTCATACTCCTTCCTCGTTGCTCCTACACCCTTCAGTTCTCATTACTTACGACAAACTACTATTTTCCAAACCGCCCCTTTTTTCATAATAGTCTGAAAAATTCATGAGCTCTTCCACTGGCAAATACTGTAACATTTAACCGATTAATATTTGATTTAGCGCTAAACTCTTAAGCATGTGAGTGGAAGTCCAGAAGCGTGCGTTGACCATCGGAAAGAAAAGGTTGTTTGCCCTTCCTGTGGTTTTGTCAGACAGCTCAGCATGGCAGGGTTTTGCGAACGGCTGTCTTCAGTATCCTTTAAATACGCTATTCATATTTCTCAGACTCTCCCACATGCCTGATGGAAAAAAACCGAGCAGTTTTGCCGGTTTCCGTTGTGATATTCATGAGCTGTAGCTCTGCGCACATCCCCCTTGTCTTGCTCTTGGCTTGTCAGCTCAGGTCATTACGGTGCAGTCTTTATTCTGAGAGCAGTTGGTGGAATTATATAAGTAAGAGTCTCTATTTGAGGAAGTGTCCCGCAGCCTCACGCTGCAGTGTTTGGCTTGAGTCGTCTCAAAGGAGGCCGACGGTTTAGAGCGCGCGCTCGTCTTGTGCTAATGAGCAAGCGAGGCGTGCGGAGAGGAGAGGAGAGCGGTCGGGAGAAGAGAGGAAGCCAGCAGGAGCTTTTTAAGCCACCTGAATGGACAGACAGGTGGACAAAAGGACAAAAGAGCAATCTTTGTTTGCTTTCCTTGACGAAACTTGTCATGTCCTGTCCTCTTTGTATTCAATATCATTTTTGACCTCTTTGTTTCGAAGCAGTGACAGGTCGTGTACATTAATGAACGTGGGCTTTATGTTTGTGTCTCCTTTTTTTTGTTTCGTAGTCCACTCCCGTTGCTGCTTGATCCCAACGCATTCGCTGTATCCAGCCTTCGTTATCTGACGCATCACCTTCAGGCCTGTCTTGCGGGAAATTAATTTGATTGGGCAAAGTACTTGCCAGTCAATATTTTCAGCTAAAGTTGCTGAAACAGGTGTAGGGTAAGTCCTGCAGTAAGTCATCGGCTAGCCAACTGGAGACTGGCCAACATGTCTCTGCAAACTGTGTGTGAGTGAAAGAGCGAAAGAGGGGGCTGCAGGGCTGTGACCTGTCACAATGATGTCAGGACACGGGTAATAGGATGAGACTGGTGAGAGCACATATCTGCCCTCAGCCTGTTAATGTGGGCATATAAAGTTTAGTTAAAACCAGGACATATCACCTTTCCTGCAGAATACACAAATACATATATATGATCCTCATTCAATCATTTACTCACTTTCTATATAGTTATATTCCTCAGGATTGCGCGGGTCACCTGGAGCCTGTCCAGTGGTATTTGGGGCACTTGCATGGCAAACACACCCTCACCCACAGACTACAGGTTTGTTTACCAATCAGGGACGTCTGCATTTCTTTGGACTGTGGGAGGAAACACAGCAAGCATGTGTCAAGCATGCACACTCTACAAACTCAACCCTGGAGGTGCGAGGCCACCGTGCCATTTTTAATTGCACTGTAATTTGCAGTATGCATGTAATCTGATTGTGTTCAACAGGATATGGATAAGAGGGCGTTCTTGTTAGCATACACATACTGTACAAAAATTCAGAATTCAGCACAAAAAACGATGTGAAATCATAAACCGCCTCTGACTCCATGCGTACAGTATTCTCTTTGATATACTTAACTTTAGGGAATTATTGGCAGCTTTGTTTGTCGTTTTTCTGGCTTCCAAAACTACATTTAAATTCTTGGTGTTATTCCGAGCCTAGCAGCATTGTGGATCAGGAGTTACTAATGTTGTTTCACACCTCCAGGTTCGGAGGTTCAAACCTCAACTCCAGTGTGTGTGTGTGTGTGCAGTTTGCATGTTCTCCACGTGACTGGTGGCTTTCCTCCGGGTTCTCCGGTTCCCACCAAAGTCCTGCATTATAGGTTGAAATTGCCTATAGTGTATGATTTGGTGTATGAGTGGTGTGTCTTTCCATGGGTTGCCAAAGGTCTCAGCATTTTAACTTCGCCTACAGCAATGGCTGTTGATGTGATGTCCTACAGTAGGTCATTGCGTACAACTATCGCTCAGCGCTGCCGACAGCATGGATGGATTCAAAGGCTTCTGTGAAATATTACTTGGTCTTCCAGGGTCTTTTCCGCCATTCTCATATACAGTACCTTCATAGTTTTTCATACTCAAACTGAATAATAATGCAGAGATATTTTAGGATTCTAAAACTATTAGTTTTTTTTTTTTTTTGTACCTGACTTACATACGTCAATTTTTATAATTAATATTATCATTATCATTATTATCATTTTAATTTAAATAACACTATACTGTTTATGTGTAAAATGTGCCGTTTATGATCAGGTCCCATTGAAGTATGAAAACTGTCACTGGGGGGGTTCTGCGTTCGTTTATGAAATATGCGACGTATGATAATCTCACTGGGAAATTAGAGTCAGTATTAAATATGCAACAGGCGAGTGTTACTGTGTCATAAAATATCCTATGCGTAGATGCATGCAGCAACGGTTTACCACGCGCGTGTAGGACTGGAGTGGTATCTTATTTGCATATTCATGAAATCTACAGTAGTTTACGTAATGAATGTTAAGTTAATATTCTTAACACAATAAGCAATTATTTTAATATTTTACAGGAAAAAAAATGCCTATTGAGCAAGTTTAAAGTTGGGTGACTTTAAAATGATATTCAGTCTGGGTAGGGGAAAAAAAAGAGATTTCTTTTTTTTCTAGTGTGTACAGAGACAGCGGTGGATAATTATCCTCTCCGAAGGTGATCCAGAGAATTATCTCGTGTCTTGCTGAGCAGTGTGGCCAATGGATTGTGTCCAGTGGACAAGTGTGTGTATGTGTGTGTGTGTGTGTGCAGGGCATGCACCACACTTGATAGGACTGTCACAGACACTGAGCTCCCACTTCAGGGACGAGGGTTTAGGGATGCTGTGATCGGTACCGGGCCGCTCTCTTTTGCAGGACAGGTCTTAATGTAAAACAGCAGGCCAATAAAAAGACAATGGAGAGCCATGATAGTCTTGGCTTCCCATCGTGCCTTCTGAAAAGGGGTCCGGAATGGCAGCGCACCCGATCGATCGATGGCCATAGAGGAAGGAAAAAACGAGGAGGAGAGGATGAAGTCTGCTGATTAGCGAGGATGGCAGGCCAGTAGTAGCACCTCAACTTCACCCGGGCTCTTTTGTCTCTTTCTCTCTCTGTTTAATCTCTCTGTCTGTTTCACTCTTCCTTTTCTCTGTTCTGCAGCCTTTTTTTTTTTCTTCTTTTCTCCCTCTCCTCAGACTTTGGGTACTGTTTGCCTGTTACTCCCCATGGCATTGCAGTGACATGGCATTTAATAGACTCCCTGGTGTGAAACAAACTACCTCAATTAATTCCTCAGCCTCGGCCCTGGCCTCTACTGAGACGCTCACACCAGTAGCCCCTCTGGCTTTCAGAGTGTGTAAGTGTATGTGCGTAATAGAGAGTGTGTAAGAGATGTTTGTGTGTTTGAGAGAGAGAGAGATGGAATTTTTTTTTTCCTGACAGAAAGTGGAGAGATGACATAATTCACATAGTCTATTGATTTACTTTTATTAGAAATGTGTTCGTTACTCGCTGTGTTTTCTACTTGTTTGGTACAGTTAGTTGAGACTTTGTTATCGCCATCAGCAGGGAATTTATTGTTTTATTGACCGCATACTCATTTCTGATTGGCTGAGAGCCATCGATTAATTGGAGGAAGAGAAAGTTAGCTTAAATATAAAAATAACAACAAGTTCGCTAGTTATCCAGGTGGTGAGTCTGGAGCCCAGCCCAGGGAACTCAGGGCACGAGGCGGGGTACGCCCCGGATGGGGTGCCAACTCATCGCAGGGCACGATCACACGCCCAGTCATGCACCACAGGCGAATTGGAAACAGCAATACAGCCCACACTGCCTGTCTTTGGACTGTGGGAGGAATCCGGGGGAGAACATGTAACCTTCACACACACTGCGATTCAAACACCCAGCCCTGGAGGTCCGAGGCAACAGCGCTAACCACTAACCTCCCATGATGCAGTTTGCTGTTTATATGTTTAGTTATTTATGGCTATCTAAGACGTAACCATTTGTTTACCAACGTGCCCATGGTACAAGTATAAGATCTCAACCACCGAAAGTGCCCTGAAATCTGAAAATAATATTCAATATTCGAAAAACATTAACGTTGAGTCACGGTTCTGTTATTGGCACACTCTGTTTTGTGTTCTCTCTTTTGTGTGCAATAATAATCAGGCATCTGTTGTTCATCATCTTCTCTCTCCAGTCTTCCTCCCACACTGACAATGAGGACGTGTTGACTGTCTGTCTGTCTTAACCACAGAGAGGAGTGTGCTGCGTTATTCAGCTCACATCCCCCTCTAACACACCGCTGAATAAAGTGTAAAGTAAAACTCCTCTCACACACACATTCAACCTTGAGAGCTTAAGATCCTGGAATTTTATTGCTTATCCTCAACAGCGCAGGTTGTTGTTGGTGTTGTAGTTGTTGTTGTTGTGTATGTGCGTGTTTGTGTATATACGTGTGTATGTGTGTGGCCATGGCGGGGGTGGTGCTGGCAGGGCAGGCTGCACCCTATCCTGGGGCTTGACCATCTGGGCTTATTGACTGGCTGCTCGGTGGTGATTCAAGGAGCCTGCTAGAGAGATAGATAGAGAGAGAGAGAGAGAGAGAGAGAGAGAGAGAGAGAAAGAGAGAGAGAGAAAGAGAGAGAGAGGGAGAGAGGGAGAGAGAGAGAGAGAGAGAGGGAGAGAGAGAGAGAGAGAGAGGGAGCGTTCTCTGAATGTCCTCTTCAGCCAGAACACAACAGGTTTACCTGCATCGGCGCTACGTACCGTATGTGTGCTCCCTCACCACTGAGAGAGCACTTAAGTGTGCCATCATTACCACAAATGTAACACATGAGCTCTGACTTCTTTGGGCTTCTCGTGTCTTGTGTACGTAACCGAAGCCACGTTTTAAAGATTGCAGGGCCGGAGTCTTGCAGTGCAACTTAAAGTTTAACAAAACCATTGTCATAGATTGAACGAGAAAGATATTTCACTGTGTGTGCAAGAGAATGAGAAAGACAGAGATTGAGATGAAGAGAGCGCTGACTCAATCCATCAATGATTCAACAGGCCAGGGGAGTTGTGTGGGGCTCTGTATCTGCCCAGCCAGCACTCTTGGACTAAGGCAGAAACTCTATCACTCCTGGGGCCTCCATGCCTAGAGCCCTCTGAGGTATACACTCCAATACAGGAGCGCTCTCTCTCACACACACACACACACACACACACACACACACATTCACAGAGAGAGAGAGAGAGAGACAGCTATGCAGATAGCATTGAGCTATATGACCGGGTCAACCACACCTCTCACTGGTGCAGATAAGACAAGATGATGCCATCTGTTTAAGGAAAGAGACACACACACACACACACACCTACACACACACAGTGCATAGACACATATGGTCTAAAGACTGTAGTGCTCTAATAATCTGCAAGCCATCAGCATATCAGCTGTTTAGGTCACTCTCTAAATCATTTATGGAGTTATTAAATAAATAAATAAATAAATAAATAAATAAAAAATAAATAAATACTCAAAAATGCCAGACCTTTTTTTTGTTTGTTCTATTTCACACTGGAGTAAAAGCATTTTTATTTCAATTGCATTCCCCTGTTTCCCGGAAAAGCTACCAAAACTCTCGTGTTGATGCATGTGTTGAAACTAAACATGTCAGGGTCGTTTTCCCATTCAGCAGCTCAGCTCTTTCGAGCGCAGCACTCTGTGTAATTTTATGTTATTCTGACCTCTCTTCAACTCTTCTAATAGGTGATTAATTGAGGCCTAATCGGCAGTTAGTTAGCACTTAATTAGTTCCTCTCTCTTGACCGGTGAAATGAAATGATGGAGTGTGCCGTAAGCAGTGCCTTATCCCTTAATCCATCATCCCTGCGCGACTTAAAAGGTGGCGTTAATCTAAATTTAATAACACCTTCATCTAAGTCCACTGTTATGCCGACAAGTAGCTTCCCCCGATTGTTTGGCTGCCGTGTGCATCTGAAGATGAAAGGATACTCCCACTTGCGTTTGATATTTACCGAGCTACAAGGCCGAACAGGCTGGTATTTTGTGTCCCGGACCGGGCGACGGCTGCTCTTTTCACACAGCTTAATGGGCTAACCTGTTGAACAAACGCTGCTGTTTCATCGGCTCTGAGCGATACAGTGCGTGGATTGAATCTCGCCGTCTGCCGGAGTGTTTTTCTCGCCCCTCTTTATTTGCTCGGCATACTCCTCCAGAAGTACCTCTCATCTCTTCTTCCCGCCTTCCTCTCCTCCCGCCTCTCAAAGTCAAGTGGCATTTCCATTTTCAAATTGCTTCCTACTCCTTTGTGAATAGAATCGAATTACTCTGAAAAGGACTGATTGATTCTTTCTAAACACAATAGTTTTCACCGTTTAAGCCCATAGCAGCCAGTCTCTCTTTCTTATATTGGCTATTGAGTCGGCGCTGAGCATGGGTAGCGGTCATTATTGTGGCTGCTGAATAGGTGAATGGTAAAAAGAAGGGACATGCAAGTGATTGTGAGACAAGGACCATGGCGAGAATCGGGGTGGGCTGAGGAGCTATTTGTTATTTGGGTGCGGGGCAGTTGTTTGAGGGTCAAGAGTTCACTGTGTGCACACTCAAGCCTGCACTCCGGTCCACCTGCGCTTCAAATGTGCATTTAATTTCAGCAGGCAGACCTTGTTTGGGTCCAGAGTGTTTTCCAGGTTTGTGACTAGCTGGCTTTATTGATCAATTTTTACACCGCAGAGCTTGGGTGTGAAACAAGAGACGTTTCTGTAGGGTTGGAATTGGGTCATATTTCTACATCGGTTCTTTGTTTTCGACCTGCGCTTTTTCTACACGACTACCGGGGCAGATGTTTGAGTGTTGTTGTTTTTTTTTTGTTGTTGTTGTTGTTGTTTTTTCTTACAAAAGTGTAAGCGCGTAATAAGTATATAATTGAAAAATCATAGTTGCATCACTGCTCTGGAAAAACTTGTAATGGTTTCATCATTTTAACCTCCTGACACCTAAACTCTAATGCGTGGCAGGAGATTTAAAAGGTTTTCTTTTCACTGGTTATGTTCATTAACTATTGAACGTCCACTTTTTTTTTTTTTTAAACAGTAAGAAGTTTGGAAAAGGAATAATAACCTCGAATGATGACCTTACAAAGATATACACACCATGTACAGTACGTGGGTGAGAGAATATCTGATGTCTTTATATGAGGACATATCGGTTCTCATGAGGCTATGATTCTCTTTTTATAGTTTCTGGCCCTGAAATTAACTGTTATCCTATAGTGCGTTTCGATTATGTTTATTCAACAGAGCAAACGAAAAGATTTGTTAGTCATTTAATTGCAATTGTAATTGCCTCACAGAGTCTCTAAAAAATGACACACTGCTGTTTTAACGGTGAACCAGAGCTCGAGCTCACCCATGCCAATCCAACATTTTAGCCAAATTGTGGGGAGGAACAGACTTGGCCTGCTGTGCACTTTATGGTGTAGTGGGATCATTTAATTAATTTTACAGTAGGAAAAAAAAAAAGTCATGGCAGTACCTTCATTTGAGCATGTTTCTGTGAACAGCCCTGCCATGGTGTGTAAGGTGGAGCAGGAAGCCTATTGGTTTGGAGCATATATTTTTAATGGGAGCGGTGGAAAGTCATAGTGAGTGTGTGGTTTATGGATCGAGTCCTGGTAACAAAACCACAGCTGTCAGAGCGGAAGGCTGAAGAGAGAGAAAGAGATAGATGAGTGCCGGTCCCCACGGCGACCCTGCTGCTCCGGGTGCAGATGGGCTGCTGGGAGCCAGGAAGTGGGAGCAGGCTGTCTTCCTGTTCCAAAGAGTCGGCTTGGCCAGTCAGCAGGTAGCCATGAGCTGGCTTTAAATACATGCCTCATGCCTGCAGATAGGGCCATGGAATCAGTTCAAACCAGTGTGTGCCTGGCACCACCGCAACCCTGAGAGGATATACCTTTGTAATATCAGCAGTGGACTTTTTGGCAGGGTTGAAGGATGACCATTTGAATGGCTCAGCCCAAATAGCAAAACATTTGTTTGGGACTATGTGTGCAGAATTGACCGTGGGGTGCTCTTAAAACCTCACCATGTTTTTTTTTTTTTAAATAGTTGCTTAAGGACAAAAATTTCCATAAGTTGGCATTAAGTTGGAAATTTGGAAAATTATTAGGTCTACGATATAGCGGAAATGGTTATCACTACTGTAATGGGGCTCTGTTTTGTTTTAAATAATAAAAATAAAGTCAGTTTTTTACTTTTGAAATCTAATTGTCACTTAGAATTTATCAAAAGTAAACAAAACTGGTTCAAACTAAAAAAAAAATGCTAATTCTACCAATTTTATCTGTCTTACAAACCAGACATGCAGATTTTCTCATAAGCTAATTGAATTTGTATATCCCCTAACACACTGCTGTGCATAAACAACATCAAGTAGTGGAAATTTTTACTGAAATGCAACTATCAGGCGGTGTGGGTTATACTGAACAGCACTGACGATTCTTTGGTTTAGCTGTAGTATAGAGAGAAATTTACAGTATACAGCAGATGCTAAAAACAAAGTTAACACATAGCTGCTGAAGAATTATCCCCGTTTTGTAAAAAAAAAAAAAACACGTAACTGGATCACCTCAAAAACATAGTCATGTTGCTCAATATCTGTGTACTGTGCGTGCATCAGCTCCATCTATGGGTTACACTTTGATACAGCATGACGGTCAGGGAAAAGTACGAAGACAGAGAGAGAGAGAGAGAGAGAGAGTGTGTGCGTGAGTGTGTGGATTTGAGAGGGGGTGTGTGTTGGACAGTGCAGAAGGAATGGAGTCTGTGAAGAGATAAAAATGATTCATTCCCGTGAGCTGTCATTGGAGCCACTAGATTTGGTTAAGTAATAAGTGCAAAATGTTCCCTTTTGAATAATTGATACTTCGTTTTCTGAATTTTCTATCACTCAGCCTTTCATTTGTGCACATATATCCTGCTGATTAAGTAGTATATCTTACAAGAGAAAGGAACGTAGTCTTCCTTGCTGAATGTGTGTATGTGTACATGTGTGTGAAATAGAAAAGGAGAAAAGGAAGTAAGAAAACTTCTGTGAAAACAGAAAAAAGGGGGAAAAAAAAGGATGCATGGTTGTTAAAGTAGAAAGAAAACCAGGAACGTAAACACGCGTGTTGAGCGGAGAGTGTGGATTAGAATGACTTTGTTGGATTTTAATATGCACTGTGAATCCCTGGCATGTTAAAGAGCAGGTGGGTGGAAGCAGAGTAAATACAATGATTCATCACAATGATTCAGCAGTGCAATAGATTTTTAACACCCTGAAAACATAGTACTGAATATAAAATAGTGTTGTTGTTGTTGTTGTTGTCTTTTTTTTATTTCGAAAGAATCTCTGTATGAAAACTAAAATATTAAATATATACTACAGTAGTACTTTGTCTTCCATTAATAAGAATAAATCTTTAATTATTCAGGGACAAATCTACTTTCATATACATCTAACAGTAACATTTGATTGATTGGCGGCATATAAATGTAAATTTGTTTAATCATTATGGTAAAGTCATTATTGGTAAATAATGCAATGTTAAAAGAAAAATGTCCAGGTTGTGGCATGGAGGTGTAACTTTGTTTCAGCTGTAGAGCTGACATGACATAGATGATGCTCCTATTATTTTCCCTCTCTTCCACCACACACACACACACACACACACACAGCATTTTTCTGCACTTCAATTATATCTGCCTCTGTGCCACTGTCTACCCACGTTTGTTTATTTCTCACTTTTTCATGTATTTAATCTTTTCTTCACACGTGCCGCATTTTAGTCCAGGCTCAGCACATTTCCCCCTCCTCCTCTCGTCTCATCTCTTCCTGCTCTGCTCGGTTTCCGAACCCAGAGGTGGAATTGCTCTGAGCACCAGGGCTGCCGTGTTGTCTGGCACACCCTCGTGCCCTAGCCACATGGCACGGCCATGATTGAGGTGGGTTTTTGCACAGACCTTTTGATACAACAGATACCATGTGACGCTATCACGAAATGAAACGGTGTTTGATCGAGGTTAGAAAGGATATGCTCCTGTACAGTATGCGTACGAGACGGAGAGTATGAGCGAAAGAGAAGATGTAGGAGACAACATGAGGAGGGAAAAAAGTAAGTTATATACAGTATGGTTATAGATACGGACTAGGGTTGTCCTTGGATTCTCTTTTTCCGAGATGACTTTGGGTCACCTAGCAAATAGAAATATAATTAGATCACATAACATTTCTTGTCAATTATTGCTGAGATTGTAAATTCATGCTTTAATAGAAACCGCAGTACTGCAAAGCTTCGGTACATTATTAATTCTAATTTTAATAAGTTTTCATTTAACAAAATTTTACCAGAGCCATCAATCACATTGAAAGTATAATTTCTCTCACTGTCATGGATTAATTGTGTCTGTCAATTTCTGACATGATTTATTTAGCGCTCATACTATTTCTCTTTTTAAACTCTGTGACAGTCTTTTAATTAAGCATTAATTCTATATTTTCCTGCATAGGTGTCTGAAGGATATATTAGCTATCCGTATGAGTTGTCCAAAAAAGTCAAATCGATTTCTTTAATTTCAGGCGCGTAATCCCCCATCATCTTTTATGATGACTCCATTTTCTAAGGATCTTTATACGGGCGCTTCAGGAGAGGCGATGGTCTCGTTGTGAACGTACAGTTATGTTCTGTTTGCTCACCTTGCTTGATCTTGGATCCCTCGATTTTTAGGAACGTATTTATGGAAGGAGTTGCATTCTAAAACCATGCAGTGTCAGCTTCCACTTTCAGTTTTATGGTTACTTAATAGAGATTTTTTTTATCTTATCTTTGAAAGCAGGTGAGGTTGAGACTGTTAAGCAGCACTAAAAATTTGCCTTGTGGCATGTACAAAATATCACATTGATCTTGTTGCGCTTCTCCTTATGAAAGGCCTGTCAGATCCGTCTGTCTGCATTCATTGATTCTTTCTCTGGCTGTGTAGATACATGCTTAGTGGTAAGGGGAAATGAAGAGCCATGTCTGTGGGTACACATCCGGGTTCAGCCCTCAGCAGAAGTTCAACGTCTCTAATTAACACCAATTAGCTCATGTGTATTTCCTGAATAACTTATATTTGGTGATAAGGAAAAATGTTTCATAGACACCAGATAATCAGCATGAGGTGAAGTTAAAAGCAAACGAAGGCAGTGGACTAGACCACTCCATGGTAAGGAGTTATGGTGTGTAAATCGGTGTAAAAAGAAGAAAATGTGCGTCTTGGCAACGATCTGCTTCTCACCTGCTGATGACAGTGTGCAGGAGGAAAGGGAAATAAAGGCCACTGTTTCAGCTCACCTCTCTTACTCGGGCTGGGCCGCTCCGGAGCTCCTCGTGCCCCTATCAGTATGAGCCGCACGACTTTCGCCCATAATGAAATATTCACAGGTCACTGCTTTCCTGAGAAATGATGGGGATCAGTCAATTGCTTTTCAGCTAGTAATTTTCTCCCCCTTCACAGCCCCACTCACCATGTTGACAGTCATTAGCACTGGAAGAAGGCTGGATCGAACCACAAACGCCGCACTTTCCACAGAGAGGAGCCAGCGATTAGCCTGTCTTAGCCCTTTCTCCTCTCTCCCACCTCCTCCTTCTCCCCTTCTCCAGCCCTCTTATCTCAATGGGTATTCTCTCTTGATCTGTCTCTCAAAGTCTCTTTCCCCCTGCTTGCCTTTCTTACCTCCTTATCTATTTTGTACTCACAATTATACTTCCTTATCTATCATACTCATTTTCATACAGCTCGTTAAAAAAAAAAAATCTCTTTGAAAAAGATCTCGCGAAGAAGGCACGGGTGAATTAACATGTGTAAACTGGCCTTATTCATGTAGCCTCCCCTTGCTCGAGTTCTTGTTTCTGTCTTTTTTTAAAATTCAGCGCGACTATGGATTTAGTACAAGACGGAATAGGTAATGACGGTGAAAGAAGCTTTTCCCTGAGTCTATGCAAAATGCAGCAGCAAGCCCTCTCATCATCGGGAAGATGTAATGAGATGCCGGGAAATTAATTTCCACATCCTCTTATGTTTGCCAAGTGGAGTTTTAACTCGGTAATTTGTTCTGTCCTGACTTAATTGTAAGAATTTGAGAACAGCAACAGCTCTTTCCTTTCCAGTAAAACAACTCTCAAAACATTGCTCTCTCTTTCTTTCTGTTTTGTTTTTCTGTTTTTTTTCCAGCAACATGAAATCTTTTGGAGCTTATCCAGTAGCTTCATGCCTGATAAAATAAATCTTATTGGATTGTATCATGGCTGTTGTATCAATCATTTCAGAAAGATCGTGTCCAATCCCCATTCGTGCCGCTCAAGTTCTCCGAGAGTTTAATAAAAGAAGAATTGTGGGGTAAAAACATTAACAAAGCATATTTCCCCCTTTATAACTTCGTTTGACCTTTAAGGATATTAAAATCGGACATGATGGATCATCCGGTATACCGAGGCCTTGTGGTCAGAAGAGATAGTGGAGGTTTATTCACCATAATCCCTCTCTCTTTTTAAGCTCACATTGCACTCTATATTAGCGCAATCACGCCAGCGTCAGCAGTCCCGACCCCGAGTGAATTAACATTAGTGCCTGAGAGTATGATAGAGGGCCTCTCTGCTCTTCATCTCCTCTGTTCACTCAATTAAAAGCTGACCTTCAACCTTACCGTGCTGTTGAGATCCGTCCCGCTGTATTAGTCCCTGACGCTCCGATTCAGGACACGGACAAGTGGCAACAAAAGCCTGCGCAAGCAGTTAGAGGAAAAATCTACACTAGCGCTCGATTGTCCCTGGGAATGGGGGGAAGTGGAATGTAGTGGGTTGAGATCCGAATCAAAGGTTTGCTTTGTGCAAACTGAAATCTGTTATTGTATTTTCTTTCTGAGAGTTTACAAGAATAATGACTGTAGAAAAGATGAGGTCAGGGTTTATGCAAATCCATTTGAAATTCCAGCCATGTGTTGTTGAGTTCGCTCTGTGTGTGTGTGTGTGTGTGTGTGTGTGTGCCTGTGTGTGTGTGTGTGTGTCCTGAGGGCTCATGCTACAGTACCACTTCGGCATCACTAACCCATAGCTCACCAGGCGTCGAGTGTTTGCTCGGAGCTGCCCCACACTTACATCGATAGGAGCTGGTGATTTTTAGGCTCAGGAAAAGAGTGAGAGAGAAAGAGAGAGAGAGAGAGAGAGTCTTTCTCTCTCTCTCTCAACATAGATAAGCACTCTCCAGAAATCACAATCATGAGAAAATGCAGTGCTCTTGCAGTGTGGCTCAGTGAGTGTAATCCATATACCCAGACTGAAAAGAGAACACTGGTTCCATGCAAGCCTGAGCCTTTCAGCACAGTCACTGCTGATAAGACTGTTGTACCTTCAGTCAATTTGATCTAAAAAAAAAAAAAAATCCAAATCAAAGATATTGTAAGTGGAGTTTCCCTTTTACCTTTCTGCCTATAAAAGATTCATGTCGAAGACACGAGTTCAGCCCAAGTGAGTTGGCTGTTTGTTGTTGTTGTTTTCTTTATGGCAAGCTGCTAGAACTATCTCTGAAGACTTGCTTTTCTGCAACTTTGTGTACTGTGCTGTCAGGACATGACCTGTGTCTCTCAGAAGAGTTCGGAGCTAGTCGGTTCATCACAGTTCTTCATCTCCAACTGCGCGAAGTCGAGACGCAGAAAATGAGCCCTATATACAGGACTGCGCAAAAGTCCCGAGCGGCCCCTCATTTCTTCATATTAAACGTAATTAAATTATGTAGATTAAATTAAAGAAATGGGAACGGAGTTTTACTCTGACAGGCTGCAAAGTGCCTAAAGATACAATTAAAAAAATTGGTTGTTTATGTAACAACGTCAGGAGCAACCTAATTTGCCCACACGTCTGATCCAACCACTCAGCATTCAGCATCACTGGTATACTGTACTAATCCCCGGTCTGGTCATCTGTCATCATCTGCACCTGGTTCTCACTGGTTCATGCCCGAAGGTAAATGGTTTTTATGTTTGAATGATTTATAATTCACTGTGTGGCTAAGCAAACAAAAAACATCAAGAAAGTAGTCAGGTGCAGGAACTGGACTGAAAATAAGAGCCAACAACTTGCAAAAAGCCTGGAGAACTATTCCTCAAAACTACATTAAAATACAAGAAAGTCTTGTTCTTTTGAAGTGAAAAATGAAGTAATGAATTCAAGACTTTTGCACAGTACTGTATATCATTTTCAACTTTTTTTTAAAAAGGAAACACTGTTCAACCAGCAGGCTCGTATGGCATCCAAATATCGGAGGCTAAAATCATTCACCTTAAACTTCTTCACAAATCCCAGGGTCAACTTGCAAACTACGGCTCATCCGCTCAGCAAAACATTTCAGTGGATTGAACCAAATTCTTGATAAAATAATGGAGCAGAAAAACTCAATGTGTGGGAGAAACTTGTCCTTGGTTTATGTGACAATAAACTTGTTTTTCTAAACTTGAAAGGTAACAGACTTTCCACTATTACGCATTTATGTTAATTATTTAGCTGAAGGCAGCACATTGTACCAGAATGTACTTATATAGAAAGAGATTTTTAAACAGGATTGGAGAGTTGGGTTCAAAGGTGAAGGTGCAAATGCAAGAGCAGTAACTTTTTAAAATTCGGACGAAACCAGATTCCTGTTATTTAAAGCGTATTTTCATACATTTTTGTTGTTGTTCTGGATTGTCTCACATACACAGTAAATGTAAAAGTTTGCATATATCCACAACTCGATTTTCTTCAGCTGTGCTCCTCTGGGACTAAAACACAATACAGGATAGAAAATGAAAGAATTAATAAATTGATTAGGCAGAGGCTGTGGATTGGCTGTGGACCCTAAATCCTGTCATCGCTATGGCACTAGCTTGAGCCAGGCTCTCAGCTCCACTAGCTCATTGATCAGCATGGATCTGGGTAGAGCCAGTAACTGAGACCAGGAACAGGCCACTGGAGCTAATTAAAAGAGTTTTACTGAGAACAATCAGCTGTGCAACTGTTTCTGCTCAGGCTCACTTGGGTCGACTATATGCAACCCAGTCTTAGAGAAAAAATAAATACGTAAAAAGCAGCTTTTGTATGTTTTTTGCAGCTTGCGACCAATAGGGCAGTGTAGTGCAAGCTTGATGGACTGATATTGACCATGTGCTGGTGACAGAATGTTGATAATCATCTAATAGAAGGTGTTGCAAATAAATTGGATTTGAACCTCATTGGGTTATTATGGTAATTTTACATATTTGATTTGTGTGCATGTGTGTTTGTGTGTATATATATATATATATATGTGTGTGTGTGTGTGTGTGTGTGTGTGTGTTCATGCACCTCTATGTGTCCTAAAAATACCTGTAAATTCAACCTGTGGAATGAGGGCTAAAGTTACCCAAAATGTTTCAGGTTTTAAGTGAATTAATACTGACATGATATTTAGTCCATTCTTTTTTCCTTAGCCTTTTTTCCGTAAAAATGAAACCCTCTCTCATAAAAGCTTTTGTGGTTTCCTGGACAATTTGTGGTTACATGGGCTCTAAGACAGGAAAGGTGAGTTCACTTAGCTCTGTAAAAAAACTAAAAACTTTGGTCAGTGATGAACAGATAGGCTAGTCTGTGGTCATTTTTCTTCCTCGCTCCCTTCTCTCTTTTCTCCTTTTCCAATCCATCCAGCACCAGGGGACTAGTGGGCTTAAGACTGACCGAGGGCCACATGAATAATATGCCATTGTTATCACCCAGCAGCCGGCCCTCTTTTATAGCGAAACAGACTTAAAGCATGAAAGATTTAACAGCTTGTCTCCATTAAAGGGGTGACCAAGGCAGCTGGTGGGTCTCTATACCCAAGACTCACAGTAAGTGTGGAGCGATTGTTTGACAGAGGCTTGAGTCAGAGGCAGAGCGAGCGGTATTCATGTATATACCGTAGAGGAGTGTCTGTGTAAAGGTTGTGAAGTTCACCACAACACAACTGTCAGTAAACTGTAGAAAAACCTTACAACCATTACATAGTCTCGAGTTTCTCACTCGCTCTTTCTCGCTTTTCACACAATCTTCACAGTCCTAGAGACGGCAGGGCAGACTTCACACGGCACTACGGATGAGAGAGGGCACACATCGCTGGTGTAGCATACATGCATGGCAAAACATATGGAATACAAATTTCCTATGCGCATGCACCCACTCTCGGGCATTTAATAAACCCGAGAAAGAACTTTCCTTGTTTACTCTGCACTTGGGAAATGGGAAAGTCTAGCCTCCCTGCAGAGTTCGGGAGAGGAGATAAGTAGATTTAGAAGAGACTCACAGTCAGTTTCTTTAACTTGCTTAACATCTCAGCAGGAAGTGACCTCTCTATATCTGCGTCTAACTTACTCACACAATTTAATGTTAGACTTTGTTATAGTCTTGGATTACTGTATGATTACTGTATAACTGAGCAGCATGGTGGTCTCTGGTTTCCTTCCATCACTGAAAAAAAAAAAGGGCCAGGAGGTTGACTGGCTCCCTCAGATTATCCCTAGATCTGAACGAGTATGTGCCTGTTGTACAAGTAATCTGTCAAAGTATCGCTTTATCTTTCACTAATAATATGCACCTGTGTTTTACGCATCAGCATGTGGTGTATTAGTCTGTCACACACCAATCATTGATCCCTGTTATTGTTTTTTCTAAATCTTCTCCCTCGTTTCAAGCTTTTTCTGTGTTTGTTTCCATCATTCCTCAGGTCACCAGTACATTCCACTGTTTATTCCAGTCTTCCTTCGTTCTCTCAGCCATGCAACAGATTGTTTTTCTGCAAGTGGTTTTCTTCTGACAGATACAGTTAGTCACCCCTCTCATTAGAGAGATGAGATTCATGCATCATTAGTATTGATAGAATATGTTTCTTTCTTATGTGTGCTGGATTAAAAGGGAAAAAACAAGAGAATTAGACATATTTGAATGTGTGCTGGACAAATGAGGTTTCATCGGTCGCACTTGTCTGTGTGTGAAATCTCTATAATTAGATCCAGTGGCCGATTTAATGCGTTTTAAGAGCTTATTTCTTTCCTCTGTTTCGAAACAGACAAGTAAAAGGAAGAAGGAAAATATATTGACAGCGAAGTTAAAGACATGACTCTGAATTCATAATAGAGCTCTGCGTGAACTGAAGATGAGGTGAAAAAGAATTGAAGAATTGGAATAAAGACAAAGACTGAGATGAAGGCAGAAAGTGTGTGTGTGTGTGTGTGTGTGTGTGTGTGTGTGTGTGTGTGTGTGTGTGTGTGTGTGTGTGTGTGTGTGTGTGTGTGTCAGCGAAAGCCTGTAGGGTTGTGTATGGTGGTTCTTAGTTCCTGGGAGGAGTGTGGCACTGGCTTTGTGATGAGGCCCGATTGGATCCGGCACTGCTTCTGATTTACATATGTTTGCCATTGTTACGGAGGTTAGTGAATATCATGTAGCAAGTCTAGAGGGAGCAGCGACCGGCCCGACACAAGACTCGGCTGGAATTACAAGCAGCTCTGCCTCACGCTCTCAGACACTTTTTCTATCTCTCTTTCTTTCTCACTCACACACACACACACACACACACACACACTCACACACACACTATGATTTCTCCCTCTTTCTTTTACTGTCTCTCTGTGATCCCTTCAGTCATATCTTTTATCTCCTTCTTCCTTCTCTTTTTGATTTTTAATCTGGATTTTTTTTTCTTCTTCTTTTGAAGATCTTCTTTTTATTTTAAGTTTTTTTTTTTTTTTCTCCCTCAATCCCTCCTGATTTAAAATGGTCTGAAGTAATGGTCTGGAGGATATGTCCCCACTTTGGGTCTCTCTCTCTCTCTCTCTCTCTCTCTCTTGTGTGTGTGTGTGTGTGTGTGTGTGGGCACGCACAAACGCCTGTGTGCATGCATATACATTTGTGTGGGCCAAGCAGTGTCGGATGATTGCTGCTCACTCGTCTGTTAAATTAGATTCCTCTGCATCTCCATCAGCACGACGTAGCCTGTAGTCCACTGTGTGAGGCTACTGATACACACACACACACACACATGTGAAGCTGCTCTGATTTAGACTTTGGGCCATACTCTGGGCTTTGCAATAGTGCCACTTATCACCACTACCTATCTATAGATATCTTGTTAGATCTCTGATGTATGGTTTCACTGTAGTTGGAAGACATCGATTGCACCCAGACAGTTGAGAGCAGTGCACACTGTTTGATTACAGGTATATATGAGGGATATTGTTCACTCAACACCGCAGTAAGCATTGACTTCCAGTCTAAACTGGTCAATCATCATGAACTTTCCTCTTTATATGACTTCACGAGTCTCTAGAGGGAGTTTCTTTATACGCTACAGTGTGTAGCATTCAGCTCTGTGAGATCTTCAGATTTAGCTGGTCACTAGTGTAACTGTGACTTGTGTGAACGGTTTCCTAAAGTTTGACGTTGCTGCACTTTCACACAGTTGCTTCTACATTGTTGTGATAAACACCCTACAACTTAGGCAAAAAAAAAACAACCATTAAGATCAAAAGAAAAATACGAAAGGCTTTTCTACAGGAGATTAGGTACAACACTTTAACCAGATGGTGTGTATTTTAGAGGACATGTTCATTCTTTAATTACTCCTTTCAAGTCTTTAATCAATGTAATAGCTACGTTACCGCAGCACTGCAGGTGTTGTGTAGAATATATGAGTTTGTGTAGATCTTACAACAAAGTCGCATGCTTGTAACAATTAGCACAAAGTTATGAATGTTGATGTTAACTTAAAGGTTATGCTTTTTTTCATCAGTTAGAATGTAATCACATCAGTCCCGTGTTTCAATTTCAGTGTTTCAATATATATTATATATGTATATATAAAACGTATAGCAATACATCTAGTATTACAATATTTATTACAAGTTTTTATTTTCCTGAAGTGTGTATAATTTTTTGTCTGATCCTGTATATAATCTTAGAGTATATATATATATATATATATATGTATATAATCGGAATGTTTTGGTGAATTTCTATTCATGTGCATTTAATCATGCTAATATGGCTGTCAACACGCCAGTCTATTTGTCTCTATACTATTTCCTTTCTTTGTCTCCTGCTTTTCCTTACCCTCCTTTCGCTGAAGTAACTGGACAGCCTAATGGCCCCTGAATAAAATAATATTCTCCTGACAGGCCATTGGACAGCCCTAATTAATAAAAGTTATTAAAAACTGTTGTCAGGGGACAAAGTGAATTAGACAGAAGGAATGATGAAGGTGCTCAGGTGAGGCTGAAAGGAGGACGGTAGTGAGAGGGATTAGGCCTTGGTCAAGCTCAATGTGGTGCAATGGGTTTTACTTTTTTTTTTTTTTTTTACATGGTAGAAGTAGAGAAAGTAGTGGAGATTTAACGAACCTCTTAAAAAACAGAGTAACATGTTTTTTGCCTTTTGCCTGAGAGTGATATGTTAACTCCTCATTGTTGATCACTTGCCCGCTTCCATGACTTGGCATATTACAAGAAAAGGAGGTAACCAGCGTATAACTCAGGCAGAATACAAAAGAGCAGCGTTTTTGCTCATGCGTGTAATGGACCTCCACTGGCTTTCACTCCTCATCACCATGTCCCACTTGACACGTAAAACCATAAAACGATGTCCATTTTTCTTAATATTTTATCAGGCCTCATGGAAAATTCCATCCATTATGTACTCTCTCCCTTAACATGTTCCTTTTACATTGCTACAATACGTTGTACATTGACTGTTAGAATGAATGCTAGTACAATGTTAATCTAAGAGACCTGAAAAGGGTCAAATTTCCGACTTTAGCTCCATCATGTCTTTTTGCGTTTTGCAAGCTTCTCTCATTCGTTTAGCACATAGGATTCATCATAGCCTTTAATTTGGCTCATTTGAATGTAATGAAAAATATACATCATCATCACATATGCAGTATAATCCTCAGTGTTCATTTAACACTTTCAGACATCAAGTTCAACAGTTCAGCTGGACCTATAGAAACACAGCTTTACAGGTAGACATTTCAATGCCCATCCTCGTCGAGATGTCTCCAGGAAATGGGATGCTACGACCGCATACTGTAATGTCCAGCACTGATAGGTGTGCTGAAAGTATTCTCTTAATTATTACAGCAGCAGTTCTTATGTATTCCATTGAAGCAAAGTGAACCTTAGGTGAGAATAGGATAAGTGTCCAAGTAGGACCTTTAATAAAACTGCATTTTTTTTTCACTTATCTACACAGCGTTTATTGTAATTACTAGAAGATGTATCTGGGTTTGAACACACGCAGGCCCGTCAAGAGTAAATAAGTCCAAACTGCTCCGAATGGATTTGTCACTCTGAGAGTAGTGAGCGAGGACAGGAGCGGTGAGCTTTGTTATTAGTAGAAGCTGTAACATTTTAACGAGGGAGTAGGAAGTACGAGGGAAGAGAATTAAGAGCAGAATGGGGAAAATGGTGTGATTTGTCTAATTAAAATGGATCCAAGCTAGACCGCTGGTATTTTTGTTTACTGCCGCAATGTCTGCTGTGTTTTGTGAAATTATCCCTTTGGTCTTTTCTACTGTCTGAAGTCTGGAACTCAGCACCAATATTAAGTATCCTTTCCTGTTTATGCAGTAGTCCAGGGTAGGCTATGGGTGTTTGCACACATCTGCATGTGCTTGACTGGTGTGGTGTGGGTGGCCGTGGTGGGTGGTGGTGCGTGGCATTCATAATATAGAAACGCCGGCAGGGATGTTGTTCCTTGTGTTCCGTTTAATTATAACTTCCTTTGCTCTTACTGGACTTCAAAGAATATAACATGTCTTATTTATGTGATACTCTGATCTCTATGTAGGAAGAAACACAGTCTGGTTGTTTACTGCTTTAGAGGGACACACTTACACACACACACACACGAACAAGCAGGGTTTGCGAGATGTGAAAGCATGTGTTTGGTCCTCTGAGTACACTGTGCGGCAAACGCACATGCACGGATAGAATGAGGGAACATGGGGCAGTGAGGAGGAGATGGAAGTGTTAATAGTCATTATATCCACATATCAAGAAACAGCTTCATCCCACAGCTGAGACGTCTGCTAAAAGTAGACCCTTTGAAAAAGAAAGAAAGAATGGTATAGAGAAAGACAAAAGATTTATAGACCTCCACCGGCCTACAGTATGTAACATGTCCCTCTCTTCATCAGCCAACTGAATCAGAGTAGAATAATATGGCTGCATGAAGTATAGGGAGTGATGCTCACACATTTACACCCTCCTCCTTGTACCTTTGTCTCCTCTCCTATTTGCTCCAATAGGCGGCATGGAGCTGCGGCTCTGTTTCCCATCTATGAGGGAAATCACTCAGACACGGTGCACGCGCTCATGTCACCAGAGAGTGCTGTCAAGAGCAAAAACAATAGAGTAACAGCTCTGCCACTGTGTCTGCCATTTGAACTCATTGTGGCTGTGGCACTGCCATGTTGCTAAATTTTACCCATGATACAACCTTTCTGTCATAGAGTTGTAAATAACTGACACAGATGCACCGCTGAGGCTCTTACTCTTACACAAGATTACACACACATGCCAGGAGGTGGAGGAAAATCTGCACGAAAATATATTACTTTCAAGGCGTGAGAGCCTGAGACAGCTACTGGAATGTAGCAGTGACAGATATAATTTATCCCTATTTTCAAGGGGCGGCCTGGCCTTTAGGGTGTAGGTCTCGTCATAGGTACTGAAGCGCACGCTCAGTACCCGGGGGGCCTGCGGGCATGGAGAAGGCCTTCAGCTTGGTTGCTGGAGGTGGCGGAGGAGGAAAAGGAGGAGGAGGAGGTGGAGGAGATGGGAGTCTTGGAAATGATTCCCTAAGTGTGGTTGGGAGGGGGGGGGGGGGTTTCAATCCAATTTGCGCTAGCAGAGTGCTCGTCAGTAATCAGTCCGGAGGCGTGGCGCAGGGCCCACGGCGATGGAAGCGCTCTGCTGAGAAAGGATCGATAACTCCTGGCCCCAGCTACACCTTGCTCTTCCAACACACACACTTACAGTACGCACAGAAGAACCTGGCTTTCACAGCCCTCTCCCCAAACCCCCACACCCCCTCAAGCAGTCTTACTATTCTGACAGTGATTCAGAGTTGGCAGGATAGTATGAGTCATTAAAAGACACAGGAGCCTGCTGTCATGTTGTAAACAGTCCAGGTTATGGGCTCCTGCCCCTAGTTAAATTCAGATTAATTAATTGTATTATTATTTTTTTTATACTCGCTGGATGCAATTTGTTTTCCCGACCAATAGCTGTCAAATACAACACTGCCAGCTTAATAGCATGTGCATGTGAAGCTGACTGTAGATGTCTCAGAGGTGAATGTTAAGCCACTGATATGGTCAAGTTAATGTCGTAGTGCATGGAGCAGGCTTTCTATCACTGCTGGCACTCTGACAGTCACTTACACGCCTGTCAAACTCACTCTGGAAGCACCTCAAACTTAAAGCACCATGCTGTGCATACTCTCCTCTCCCTGCTCAGGAGTTTACTTAGGTTTCCTCTGGTGGTGGAGGTAAAGGACATTCACCCTGCACTGCTGCTCTTTTTACTGATCATTCAGAGGCATGTAACATAAAACATCGATTAGGTTTAGAAATGAGCTCAACCGTCTCTATAGTTCCCCAGGTGTGGTGCACCAAATGGCGATGCTCCAAGTTACTGTTGCATACGAGAGGGTTAAAAGTTAAGATGAGTAGCATAGTTGTCTGTTCCAACCGACTCCCTCCATTTCTTTCTAGGGGGAAATAAACTCATTTGCTGTGAGATCACTTGGCCGCTTGGCACCGGTTCAAACCGAGAGACTGTGGAGAGAGAGGGGAGGGACAGATAATACGATTTAGCTCATCGGAGAAATCATTTACCAGCGCAATTTGTCGACAAGGATCTGGGGATGTTTTTTCTGTGGCATCACTTCAGTCACCATGATGGAGATCCTTTCTTTTTCTCCCTTCTTTCAAGTCTCTCTCTCTCTCTCTTTCTCTCTCTCTCTGGCGGGCTCTCTTTCACATTTATAAACTGTCAGACCTCGGACCTGCAGAACTATTTGGAAAGGGCACTAAGTGAATTAAAACCGAAGCAGTGGAGAGCTGTATTAAATATCAGTTGCTGATTTAAGTTTATCAGAAATAAAACCTCCAGGCAGGAGATTTTTTTTTTCCCTTCCTCCAGCTTCATGATGTGTTTTATTTAGCCGAGGGAGCTCTGGGGGCTGATAGCCTCTCAGTCTCGCTTTATTAGGTGAAGGTTGAGATATGGTGTAGTGTGAGAATTTATTTTAGCTACCATTTCAAATCACATCATAGTGTAATATTTTTTTAAAATTGTTTGTTGATGTATGTGTTTGCTCTGTCACTTCAAAGAACAAGCATTACGGACTACAAATCATAGAGAAAGTTCTATTCGACTTCTAAACTCTGTTTTGCTTGCACTGTTGTAAGGCTGAAGAAAAAAGGAAAGCTCCATGGATTGGTCACCAAATCAGAAATTGAGTCTTTTGAGTGTGTATAACGTGGAGGATGTCTGCTTTTCAGCACTACAGTAGGGAACAGCACTCTTACACCATGTTCCTGCACATACAAATACTCGAGGCGAGATCATTTCGTGTAAGTCGCAGCAGGCCTCCTATCTCATCCCTCTTCTTTTCATCTCTTTACACACCCCCATCATAAACTGGCCACTTTCTGTCCACTGATATGATGGACAGGTCCATTGCATTCGAATTCGCCATCTGCGCTCAGTATGCTGCAGTTATGGGTTTAAGGCATCACACAGACTCTCAGTGACCACATACTGGACTAATGGGAAGTAATCAGGCATTAGCTTTCCCAGGTCACTCTCTTTTAACCTTTTCAAAAACAAATGGAATGAGAGTAAATGGAAAATCATAGGTCAGCATGGCAGAAATAGAACCTACTGCTCACAGCACAGCTGTTAGGAAAGAATGAGTACCTTACATGCTTTGCAGGTGCAGGAACAAAGTAGAATATAATAATAATAGTAATAATAGTAATAAGTTTTTTAAAAAAAAGGACCGATGGAAAAATGTGTAGGGTGATGGTATGTTACAGTGTATTGGGCAGCTCAACACCCACCTGATGCAAAGGAAGCTGCTCTCTTGCACTTAGTTTGGCTTTGGAAAATGTTGCTTGTGCCTCCATTTACCTCTCTGAATATTTCATGGGATGGAGTCCACACGCTGAGCAATAATAATGTAATGTTGAGCAGCAGACATTTTCTGCAGACTTTATGGTTTTGTGAACCCCCGCCCCTCCTCAGAGCCCTGGCAGGACCGCACTCATGCCCTCTCTGCCTGCTTTATGTGCTGTTTTTCAGACCGCCTGGACAGCCCTCTCCTCTGCTGGCGCTTTGAGGCAGGAAAGTGCATCAATAACGCTCAATGTTTCAGTGAATTACAATACCTTCCTCGGGCTACGGCCACTTTTTTTCTTTTTCTGACATCACCATGGAGAGAGAGAGAGAGAGAGAGAGAGAGAGAGATAGCTTTGGAGGCACAACATAAAAAGTGAAAGAGATGGAAAGAAGGGACAGAAGAAAGTAGAAGAATAGAGAATGATAGATGTACAGAACGGCCATATAGGCGGAGAAAGACATGCTCACACATTGAATCAATAGAACATCTGCACATGTCAAAATGTCTTGTCGAAATTCTGGTACAGCACCCCAGACTGGTCCCCTACTGGGACACAATATTGGGACAAATGCACAGAGCTTCACGGAATATGAGACTTTTTATTGTTTCGAGTCTGAGGTTGCAATTGCCCATATTTTAGGTCGAAAACTCGGTTGTAGCCCGCTTCGGGGTTTATTGTTTTCAGAGCAAATAATATCTACTCTTTCATCCTGTATCAGTATCGCAGTAAAAATTTAAATCATATAGGTTACAAAATGTCTCGATTGTTGTGTTTCTCCTTTCAAAAAAATGACATTTGAACAGTAAAACTAATGAGCTGCACAATATTCTTCACTTTGTTCCTTTTATTCTTCTTTTTAATACAAGTTTTAGCGAAGATCTTGGTGTTAAAATATATAATAGAGTATAACTGGCTGGAAAGGGACCATCTCTTTTGATTTCACCCAATCAATAATAGTGTTTTATCTGTGAGATTAAAAAAATCACCAGCACATCACCTCAGTAAAGTTTAATCAAGTTCAAATTGCTAAAATGAAAGACAGAATGTGCGTTTTTATACTTTCCTGTGTGTTCTTGAGTGCTGCTTGTACATTTGGATGACAAATGGTAGAAACATGGAGGTTATGCCGTAGGAGTAATTCTTCTGACTGATCACCTTAATCCTGAGAACATATACAGTATATCCTGATGGGGGAAGTCTCTTCTAGAATGACCCCATCCTCATGAACCGGTTCTGAGGGCTCTGTTAAGGGTTTAATAACTATTGAAATAATGTAAATCATATGCTACAGTATGGTCTTCATGGTCAGCACATCTCAACCCAATGTAGGACTTTTAACTGATATCTTAGTGAGTTCTTGCAACCTGCAATAACCAAACACCAATTGAGGAGAAAAGAATCTAAAAGAACAGAGAGTTCTAGAATGGTTCTGGAAGATCAACTTTAAAAGACTTTCACACGGACATCACAGTGTAGAGGCACTAAGACGAGCCCCCTCACGTTTGGTAATTCCTGTTTGAGAACCTACAAATTAGCCACCTTAGTGTGTGCGTTTAAAAAGTACACCGCCATACTGTACCACCAGAGACGTGACATTTAACACAACAGCATTGGTATCTAGTGGTATGTATAACCCATGCACTGGAAATACAGTGCATACCATTGCTTTCAATTCAACAAAGGTTGGAGAACTGACTGTTGATCCATTTACATCACTCATCAAATGCAGCAATCCACTTGGAGGTTGCTGCCTTCTCAGTTCATTGCTTATTTCCCACTGATGAGGTGATTAACTACATGTACGCACTAGGATTGGCTGCAGTCTGTCATGCTCTAGCCAAACGTAACGAAACCGAATTCATGCAGCCACTCATAAGGAAAGAAAGGATTTGTCAGAAAAAGGTTATTGTTACATCTTATTAAAATGAATAAGCCCAGTGACTTTGAAACATTTAAATGTGCTACAAAAATAAATGACTAGCACTGCTTATCAGTTTTATATAATAAATTAAGTGCTTAATGTCTAATCTATTCTGGATACGATTTCTGTGTGTTAGCTGATAATTGTTTGCTGTTGTTTAAACCCTCCGACACCATGGTGCACACATCCCACATCTCAACGTACTGTTCCATGATGGAGTTCTCCCTTTTACATGCATCTCGACTCTCCTGTCCTTGGTTCCAGCTTAAAGGCGACTCCTGATTCCGCCAGTACTTCTTATACAGAATGATGAGGCGCAGCAACGGTGCATTATCCTCACCGTGACCAGGTTGTGTGAAAGTGGCTATTATGTTGGATATTTCTTTAAAACCTGTTTATAAGTGTGCTCCCTTATATTCGAATGAATGTATGTTCTAATAGATAGGGATTATGGTTTAAATGTACTGCAAATCAAAAACCTGGGATATGATCTATGATCTATAAGAATATCAGACATAAAAAGCAGATCTTGTGTAATATTTGGAGTACAAACCCAGCAAGCTGTAAGGATGTGGTTTGTGGAGCATGTCACATATAGAGTAAACAGACAAATTCCACAACAAGTGGTACATGTAGTGAAACAACATTAATATAATCATAAAAGAGAGAAAAAGTTAACGATCTAAGACAAGTCTGCCTGGTTATCTTACTGACCATCTAAAGGGGGTCTTTCTTTCTCTCTCACTCGCACTGGCTGTTATTTTGTCTTTCACTCTCTTTCGGTCACTCTCCATGCCTGGCCATTGTGCGTAAGTCATGGACGAGTGCGTTTTTCATTTGGATAATGGAGCATTGGCCCTAATTGAGAGGACAGTCTCATTTGTTTGCCAACATGTCAATGGCCAGGCCTCTCATTGTTTCCACTACATTTACATTAATGCAATTCTCTCCACTCCTATTAAACTGTAGCCTTCTGCAGGCCATTTCTGCAGCCCGCTGCTGCCGCCTAATGCTGCTTAGTCAGTGAAAAAAAAAGGTTAATAATAATCAAGCAAAAGGGCAGAAAAAAAGAGCTTGATTTTCACTGGCGTTCGCCATGCAGCAAACCCCTGATAAAATATGGCGAAAAAAATCTGTCATGCTTCCCTTCACAACCTTTTTTTTTTTTTTTCCTCATTACCCATTATCTCTTAATGAGAATGAGGTATCTTGCCAGCATTGTACTGGATTTCAGCTGTATCTCACCCGTGATGTAATGAAGAAGCAGCCTGCTATTTTGGGATCTTTAGTTTTGCCATCTGCCCGCTGTACCTGGCAATTATTGCGCTCCAGCAGGGAATAGTTTGTGACTACTGTTGATTCAGAAAGCCTGGCATCTTAAGTTTGTCAATGAGGTTAAGTAATTAGGAGTGCCCCTGCTTTACTCAACTGATATAACAGTTACAGATTATATGCTGTGTTATTGCTTGTCTTTGCCATCAGCTTAGCAGAGGTCAAGCCCCTGTCTCCGCCTATTTCTATAATATTAATACCCTGATATGAGGCACTCTAGGCAAGCTGTTCTCTATACGCCTGCAAGGTGTGCACACACTCACACACAACGAGCGTACTGATGACCCGCCCGCACCTGTGCTGACAACAGCACTCCGCTCCACAGAGTTGCCCTCATCTGTCAACATAGACAAACAAACACGTAAACAGAGGCACGCACAGCCCTGCACTGTACTGTAGAAATTAACCCTCATCAGTCAACACACACACGCGCGCTCACTCCTACAGTCAAGGGCATGACCAAATAATACAAAAAAAAAACACATTTTCTAAAATAGCTGCCAGACAAAGACAGAGAAATGAAACGCTCGTGGATCCTAATTTTCATAGATGGATGAGAAAACATTGTGTACCCCTGTTACTCAAAACAAATGAGAGTCAGAGAGAGAGAGAGAAAAAATGTCTCATTTACATCCACTCCAGTGGAGAGAAATAAGGGAAGGGAAAAAGGCAGTGCTCTCATTTCCATGCTGATACACAGAGAAAATGACAGACAGCGTGAGGAAAGAGATATCACACGCAAGCTAAATAAAAGGGTAGATACTCATTGAGTTCCAGCATGTAGAAAGTGATAGAGAGGGAATGAGAATGTCATCAGGAGGTGCAAGCGGAAAAGGGGGCGGCTAGTATCAAAAACCTGTCATTTAAAATCAAAGGTGGTAATCAAAGAGGAATTAGTTAATTGATCTGCCACATGGTACTGTACATGCCAGGGAAGCGATTTTTTTTTTGTAATGGCTCCAGTCATGCTTATCCATCGAGCAGTATGGTGCGAAACAAAGTTGACCTGTAACGACAGTGTGCTGTGTAATCCGCTTGGAGAGTTGCTGTGATGTCCAAATCCATTCAGCTTCTTCACAGCACTGCGGTGGAAATTTTTTAAAAATGCTAAATTGCTTCACATATTGCTTACAATGTGCCGTTAGGCACACTGTTTTATTCATGGATGCCAGGAGAGTAGATGGACTACAGGTTGTTTGTGGCACAGTGAACTCTCTCTCTCTCTCTCTCTCTCTCTCTCAGTGCAATTTACAGTACACTTAGGATTTACATCAGCGTGTGCCGTGTCTGTTCCTTTAATCAAGATCAGGTCTGTGTCTTCATTGCTGGAGGATATTCAATGTGCATGCCCATGGCGCGATCTGTCAGTTACAGTTATGGAAAGTTCTGCAGGGTATTCTATCAACTATCATGAAATAATCACCCACATTTCCTCGTATCATGTGATATTAGAGTCGAGACAGACAGCGTCATGATTGCTTCTGTCATCTCTTATTATCTATGATAGTTTCTGATGCTACTGCCAAGCTTTTACTTTTGGTTACGCTGAATAGGTGGTGACGTACATCTGAGACTATAATTTGTAAATCTCTCTCTCTCTCTCCCTCTTTCTGTCTCTCTCTGTCTGTCTCTTTCTGTCTTTCTCTTTCTGTAGGGTAACCAGGAGGCACCAGCCCCTCCAGAGGCCATGGCTCAGCCATATGCCCCGGCGCAATATCCCCCTCCCCCGCCTCAAAACGGCCTACCTGGCGAGTATGCCCACCCCGGGCAAGAGTACACAGGGCCGAATCCGGTGCCCGAGCATGCAGCTGCCCTCACCATCTATACAACCACACAGACACACAGTGATCCAACCGGCACTGAGAACAGCACGTCCGCACTCACAGCGCCCAGCAATGTACCAGTGAGTACATCCGCTATTCTCCATATCATGGTTAGTTAGAATTTGTTGGCCACTTTTTTTCGTTTTGTTTGTTTCTTTTGTTACATTGCATGTAAAGATATCACACTGAATACAGCATTAAGTTACATTTTACCACACTTGATAGGTGATACACACCAGATGTATAGAACACTGGGATCAGATTGCATGTTGGGCAGCTTGTCATACAAGTGTAAATATATACTGTATATTCATCTCTATAAGCCACTTTTGTATAGATGTGCAAATGTCCAGTGCATCACATGTATTATGGTAAATTTGAAAAATGTTATGCAAAATTGTGTGCCATCTTGTTTCTAATTACTTTGAACAAAATACAAAAGGAATTTGACTGTCAGTTTTTATTCTCTATATTTTTCCCAAATTTCCCAAATCTGCCTGTTGCCACCCACCAGCAATCTCTCCCCTATCATACGACAACTACCAAGCAGGGAGTGTGAAGGCTAACACCTGCTTCCTCACAAGACACATGAAACCAGTCAAACACACCTTTTCAAGCTGTGGCGCATGCTGCTTCCCAGGCCACACTTGAATAAAAGTGCTAACCGTCTTCTCCGTACATGAATCATTATTGCTGTGACTGACAAGGGAAAGATTGTATGCCGTCCCTCCCACCCACAGAGCTCGGCTCCCAGCCACTGATGTCTGTTGGGATTTGAACTCACAATCTGCTAGATTATGAACTAACAATCTGATAGAGTTTACGCTTTGTTTTTATACAATCGAGAAACCATCTGGTGATGGTAGAATCTCTAGATAATCTCTAGATAAGGTGTGTTAAAGTATCCAGCGTAAAAAACAAACATTTTTAAGGGACATTTAAGCCTTATTTTATTTCTTTTTTCAAAATGAGATGACTAAATATGCTTATTCCGCAATACTTGATTATTGGATGATTACAGACTAGTGTAAAAGGTTACTATAGTGTACGTGTGTCTTTAACCACATTTTAAGGGCAGAAAAAATGAAAGGAGAAAATGTGTGAGATGAAGACCTAAGACAATATGAAGAGTTCTTTTATGCTCTCCCAGGAGCAGACAACAGAGTCCTAACTGTCTGTTTGATCTATTGTGTCATGACCGTGAAGTCCACTGCTCCAACCATCAAACCCCTTGGAACCGTTTACCACTCTATGAAAATTTCAGTGGACCACTTACTATAACAGTCCCCAATATATATAGCAGGCTTATGATGGAATAAAAGACTTTCAGTGAGGCTTTCAGTGTGTATGTGTGTGTAGGTGTGTGTGAGTGTGTATATATAAGTGTGTGTGTGCGCGCGAGTGTATGCATGCAGATCCAAACATTGCTCTGTGGCCTGATTCCTTCGGGAGTGGTGTATGCTGTCATTCCTGTATTATCACCTGGAAATATATTTATGCTCTTCTTATTTCACTTGGCTATAGAACATAGTCGTGTTCACTCACACAAACACACACACACACACACACACACACACACAAATAAATAACAAATAATAAATAAATAATACCCACAATAGCCAGATCAGCACTTACAACCACTGTAACAAATATTATATTATTCTGACTGAAGAGAATCCGAATTAGGCCTGCTGAGTTGCAATTCCCTAAAAGTTATTAGATTTAATAAAGACCTGTTTTGGTGAGTTTTGATTTATCCTCTATGAGGTTCAATAGATTTCTGATGTCCCTTAAAACATTCAGACAACCTAACATGAAAGCTTTAGAGAAAGAGAGAAAAGATATAAGGCTTATAACAGAGAAAGCGTATTTTATTTCACATTAATGCTGTGGATTAAAGACATTCTATGTTTGGAGAGATTCTGGGTATATGGAGCCATAATTTGGCAAATATTTTTAGGTTAGATCAGATCGAATCAGATTGAGGAAGAACTACTGAACAGACCAGACCGGAGGAATATTTTTAAAGATAAGTTTAAAAAATCCATCAGTTTTGTTTTTCTTTAGGAGGAGGAGGTCGGCTCAATACTTGGATCCTGCTCTGAAAAATGATTTAGTTATACTTTAAACACACATGCAATGTCTTTATCAACTGTCTCAAATGAACTTTTGGTTAAACTAAGGTTCACGTTAACTTGAGATCTTTCTAACACTATCCGCTGTTTATTATGTAGCTGTAACAGTATCAATACAAAAATATATACATTATTTTACAACTGACCCAATAGTCTCTCTTATGCACACAAAAAAATATTTCTCTTGTACCCAAGCTGTAATATTTAAACTGATCTGTTTGATCTGAATTTCATCTCATTGGTATGACCTGGTTAATCACAGCTTCATGTTTCTTTAGCAAAAGTAACCTTCCTATTTATTGGTATAGCATGCTGATCAACTTGAACATCCATTCCAGCACTTTAGAAGAGTTCCCTTACTTACACACACACACACACACACACACACACACGTACACTAGTGACAAAGAAGTTTTGACTGCCTCTTTTTCAGAGATTGTCACATAAAAGGTTGTAGTGGGGGTGGGAGGGGGGTGGGGGCAAAAAATAAAGCATCTCAGTCTAATCCCGTTAAGTGAAGCACCGGTTTCACCCTAATCGGATGTAATCTACCTGCTTGGCAGCTTTCCAATCAGATAGTTTCAATTATGTGGTTGTAGTGGCATTGGGAAGGGTGGAAGTGCTGAGCGGAGCACTTTGAAAGTGATTTGCAGATAACACTGAATGTGTACGTTAGAGAAATCACTGAACAAGAGGAGCGGGACTAAATCCGTGCACCCACCACATATACAGTACACACACACACACACACACAAAGCCACACACACGCAAACTTACACTCCATTTATGACAGGGAGAATGGAAAGGAGATAAAGGAGGGGATTCTTCTTTCTTCAAAGAAGCGTGGGGGTGTATGATCATTTCCATCTAGTTGTATGGAGCTGACCTACTATGGGAGCTAATAAAAGAAAAGTGCTTCTTTAGCACAGGTCGGGTAAAAAAAAAAACCTGTTTGTCTTACTATGCTGTAGTATACTATGTAATTATTATGCATTATAATTGATGCTATTTCTGCATCAAATCTAAACCTGGTAGTTAAAATGATCAGATATTTCTTGACTTGTTTGGATAGTTTAGACAACGAAGTCTCACCATACATAGAAAAACTGTCACATATAAAACCAGTGTAAAAGCTGGCATAAAAACTTGGCATAAGACTTACAGTAAGAATGAAGAAAATTAAAAAATTGCCATCATTTAATCTCTCTCTCTCTCTCTCTCTCTCTCTCTGCGCGTGCATACAATATAATTTAATTAGGATCTGCCCTGTATGTGACTACATTAATACGGCTGGGTTTACTCAGGTTTAGAGTATGTTTGAGCTGGTGTCAATAGCTAAGGTCACATAAACCAGCCAGTCAATAATAGCTTTGTCAGTCCTCCTGTGGACATCACGCGTTAAAGCACGCAGATAATGTGTCGGACAGGAGAGGGTAGACCAATAAAACAGACAATTCCTGTCACCCGATAAATCATTTAGCACACTTATAATCCCTGGCAGCAACATGTGTATAACTTTTTTTTTCCCCAAGCTTCAATCGGGGTAATGGGGAATCATAAACCTTTAGTGAGGTAATGCACCTACTTAACGCTGATTTGGGGAGCTTTTTTTTTTAACGGACCATAAAGTTACCACATTTTGAAATATTTCTGGAGTAGCGCTTTTTCTTAAAGTGTTAGCTAAAGAAAAATAAATAAGAATCTTGTCTGTTTCTTTGCTACAGTAAGAGTAATAGATTCTGTGTGCAGAAAATCTTCAAAGGAACACTGGAGGTTGTGGTGTGTTTTGTGTGTGCTAACTCTCAGCTGAGTGATCTCTTCCCAAACAGAAGGGTCAAAGGCTTCAAAGGGCTGCCAAGAACCAAACCCTTTGCACTAGTATCTTCTTATCTCTTTTGGTGGAAGACCAGGCAGCCCAAGTCGCCTTCAAAAAAAAAAAAAAAAACAGGTAGCATTTTTAATTACTTCCCACCTCGACGATAGACCTGGGGGAGTGTCGCCCTCAGAAACGCAGCCTCTGAGTAAAACAGATGCAGCACAATCTATCTGCAATATAATTAACATTCAATTAACACAAATTAAAAGCGAATCACACAGATGAACCCCCCATAGATGGCTGCTTAGCAGTGGCAATGTGCTAATTAGATCATAGATGTGTGGAGCCATGAGTGCTTACCTCTCCTGCTCCCACTCCTGGCTTAATGTCACCTCCTCCAGCGAAGAGCTTGACTCCATTTATGCTTCATGAGGTAGGGAATTGTTCTGAATGAACAAGAGATTATATCACCACGTCAGAGTGTGTTGCCCGATATTGCATTTTCAAAAGTGTATACAAGATAAATGTTATAGCCTCTTCCTTATCTCAAAAAAAAAAAAAAAAAAAAAACGTACCCACTCATCAGGAAAAGCACCTTGATAAATGTAACTTGAAGCATAAAAACCTGATTAGTTGTTTACTAAAGCATGATGTTCACATCACATCCAGACAAATTTGAACCTCCATAATCAGGATATAAACTGGCTGATAAGTATAGAGTGTACTGAGCCGAATCTGTGTTTGACTTGTTCAACAAGAATGATGGAACACTAAGAAATTTTGTCATGCAAAAATTACCAGAGCTCAATTCCACCGAAAACTTCTTTATTCATGGATTATTTAGAATAGCAGGTGAAACTCCAGAATAGTCACCCACCAACTTTGGGTGAATTGCACATCCAGTCAGTGGAAGAGTGGGTAAAAATTGACAGCAACTCTGTCTCAAGACACTGGTGGCATCCTTACCTGACAGGATTCATGTTGTTACTAAGGCGAGGATAGGCGTAGCAAAGTGTTAGGGAAGAAATTACATAGCCAGCGATGCAATTTGCGTATGAAATACTGCAACTACATGAGAAGAGGAGATATCATAGAATGACTGTGTCCACATTTGGACCCACACGCTTCCTCACACCTCATTTGGTGCACATTTCAATAACATGAACAAATCAAAGGCTCCATCGCTTCCCAGAGCTCCACTGGGCTGAGAAAGGCATTGGATGCTCGGAAAGGCCACGCTTAGCTGCTCTGTAATGGGAGAGCCTGCGAAGGTGCACCACTCACCTGTTAGACATGATGGATAGCACGAGTCCTGCCGGAGCAGCTGCAGATAGAGCATGTGAATGACCAATGGCATGTCTATGAGGAATGGTGAAAGAGGACCCAAGTGAAGGTGCAGACCAGGGAGCAAGGGCACTAAGGGCTAATTGCACCTCATTTTGGCCCATCGATCTGCCTAGCCATTGCTTATGTCTCCACTCTGGAGCTGGAGATGGGAGATCCACCACAGACCCTGTCCTTAAGGGACTGGGGAACAGGCTTGAGTTGTTCTATGTACTTTATCTTAACAGACGCAGTATCAATGCACAGTATCAATGATGGATAATGCCACGCTGGTGGTAAACAATGGTTCTTATTATAGATACTGTACAGTCATGTGTAAAAAAAAAAAAAAAACTCATGAACGGGAAATACAACCTCAGACCAACAACAACATATAACTTTTGGCCATAAGTTAAAGTAATCATTTTTGGTATTACTTAATCAGTCTCTCACATAATTTTGGTCTATTATTTTTTTTCACAAAAATGCTTTGGTTCATTGATGTTTTGGGGCATTTGCATATGCACTGCTCTCTTGAGGTCCTGAAACAGCATTTCAATTAGGTCTGGACTTTGACTAGGTCATTCCAAAATCTTGATTCTTACATTTTTCTTTACTTATGTGCTCCAGATCATTGTCTTGTTCCGTGAGCAAAGTTTCATTCGAGGAATTTATAGTCCACTTGTGTGCCCATGTCCTGTGGCTGCAAAAGCAAGACCAAATCATCACCCATCCACCAACATTGACAGTGGGTATGAGGTGTTTCTGCTGAAATACTCTTTGATTTTCCCCAAACATGTCAAAGGGCATTAATCCCAAACAACTCTAATTTAGTCTTATCTTAGATTTAGCTTCGTTTTGCAAACCTTAGTCGTGCTTCCGTGTTCTTTTAGGACAGAAGAGGTTTTCTTGTGGCCACCTTTCCAAACAAATACTTGTTCAGTCTTTTTCTAATTGTGCGGTCATGAACTTTAACATTTAACATGCTCAGTGAAGCCTGTAGGGTCTAAGATGTAGCTCTGTATATGGGCGGGGGGTTGTATTTCAATGAGCACTGCGCAGTCTGATCTTGTGATGAATGTGCTAGGGCAACTGACTCGAATTCTTTTCACTTGAATAATCTATTCAAACTCCAAATAGTTTGGAAATGGTTTAATAACTCTTTTCAGATTGATGTGCAGCAACAATTGTTTCTCTAAGACCATTGCTAATGTCTTTTCCTCTTGGCATTGTTAACTGCCAAAACTTCTGCTTTTATAGAGGTCTGTACACCTGCTTATGATCAATTAATCAAGGGCTGATGATTAGCAGCACCTGGCTACAACTTACCGTCTTAAATCTTGTGGAAGCAGTAAGTAGGTACTTAGTATTGCCCACATGTTGTTGTTTTCTTTTAGGCTTCATTTTGGTTAAATAAATAATGAAAAAAGTTATATTTGTCTATAGTTGTTCGTCTAAGGCTCGCCTGTGTTTGCCTAATACTAAGACCTGCTAGGATAAGATGATTTTCTTGATGTTTTTACAAAAAAAAATAGAATTAAAAGAGGGAGCACTTACTTTTACACATGACTGTCATCAGGAAAGACTAGGGACATGTTTTGTTTAAAAAATTTTAAATACTTAAGTTCAACTTAGAGAACTTAAGTAGAGAAATAATTTCAAAAACGCCTAATCTGTACAACACAATTCTGTGATATTAAACAGGAGTTGTAATCTCAGTTGTTTTTGAACAGGTGATGCTTCTTGCATTTTGGAATCATTTCTAAATAGGAATAATAAAAGGATTTAAAAATATATCTTTTAAACTTAAGGTGTCTGAGTCTAGATGTTCAGAAGGGTAAATACAGCCACCTGGCCAAGAAAATCTAATAACCCAATGTAAAAGTTTTTTACATAATATAGGACATCATGACCAAAAATTGAATGTTTCCACAAGATTCACAAAAATAGGCAAACATGCAACTGATATAAAAATTGTAAAGGATTACAATTTCTAAATTAGTAAAATTAGCAAAAGCCCATCATTTATGATTACAATTTTTGTACATTCCTGGTACAGTATATATATATATATATATAAAAGCATCGGAACCAAGAAACACAAAAAAATCACATTCTGTTAATCTGCATTAGATCCAATAAAAAAACATCGAAAACAGAAACATAAAAAAATCTAAACAAATTTCTGAGCACAACCCTTTTACCATTGACCTGAAAAATCTATTAATCCTTTCACTGCTTCAAAATCTTTCCACTAAATGTAAACCATTAGTGTTGAGTATAAACTGAATTGCATTATGATTTGCTGATTTGCGGGAAAAAAGCTGACATTTTCAAACTACAGGAAAAGTAAACAGCCCTGTGTGAACTTTAAAATGCTTTCTGTCTTCATTGTTTTTGTGCAAAGGCTATGTTTGTCCTTTTTTTTTTTTTAACGTTTCAGCGTTGCATGCTTTTGACAGTCCAATAATTACCATGAATATCACACCACTTCAGATATTTCCAGGTGATCTTGGACTGCTCTGAATGCAGCCAAGCAGCAGTCACTGTCTGGGCAAGACTGTGTGATTCTCTACTGAGTGTGTGATGTGTTTAACCTGCAGAACCTCAATCAGCAATGCTGGAGTCTCGAGTTGGAGTCCAGCCCAGGTTTATTCCAGAGAGACAGGGAAAAAGAAAGCACCAGGAAGGTCAGAAAGGGTAGCAGTTTTTTGACCATGGAAACCTCTGTGCAGGTCTGTGAATGAAGGTGAATGAACTGGAAGGAAATTCAGAAAGTGTTTCCTTCTGCTATCAAAGCAGAACGCATTTACCAAACCCCCACCCCACCCAACCCCACCTCACCCCAAAGGAGGGTAAATTCCTTTTGTGCTGCATCTGAAATCCTTGTTATGGCTAATGCTTAAATCGATGGTTAAGCTGCAGTCTCTATGAGTGATTGTTGTAGTAATATAATCCACCTTTTGGCATTAATGCAGGCTGAGGCAGCTTCAAACTCATATTGTGCACTCTTGAGGTGATGGTGGGGGGTTTCAAGGGTTCTTTAAGGTTTATTGGATAATTAAGGTCTTTTAGCTTCCTTATAAGAATTCTCAGTGAAGTCTTGTATGTTGAGATGTAGAACCTTTAAGCATCCCCTCAGAGAGAAAACCCAAGAAGCATTAAGGGTTGTAAATGTTCTAAGAGTGTGTATTTTTATTTTTATCAGTGCTTCTTTAATTTTTTCGTTTAATATTTCAGTGTACATTTCACTGATTATGTTTAATGATGGAATTGTTTGATTTGAATAATCAAGAATAATATAAAACTAATTATAATAATGTGACATGACACAGTCTCTTAGTTGTAATAATAATTTCTTTTTTTTAAGTTAGAATTAAAAAAAAATATTTTAACTGTTATTGTACTGTCATTTTTCAAAATTTTCCTTGGCAATGAGTAAAAAAAATGGCTTGCAGCTCAAAATTTTTTACATTTGAGTTTGAATTATGTTCTTAGCTCTCTTAATTGCATTTACCCCTCATTGCACATACTTCTGATCCAAATCATAGAGATACGTTATGGATATTTCATTACATATTCATTGTGTTCACATACCATGCATCATTGTCTGCCTTTGTGCTATGAGGCCAGCAGGTGGGTCCACCGAACTGGTAACAAGGTAAAGGTCTGATCCCACAGATTCCAAGAGCTACCGTAGCAATGCTGAACAAGATAATGCTGGCTGTAATAGAAATGTATCAGAACACACAGTGCATTGCAGCTTCTTGTTTATGGGGTAATTTAAAATACCTACTGTACAGTGGGCAGTTGAGCATCAGAACTGGGCATCAGAACCTTCATGTTCAGGACAAACAAGTCTGATTCATGGAGGCCCCACCTCAATATGGCACTTAAAGGATCTGCTGCTACTCCTTTTAGTGCGAGATACCACAGCAAACCTTCATAGGTCTCTTTAAGGGATGACATACAAGTTGTTTCCATATTATGGCCCGATCAGCAAATAAGAACATGAACAGGGTCTTACTCAATGCCACTGCTTTTTCTCTCTTTCAAAGATAAGTTCATCCTTGCACTGCTTGTCAAAATCACAGTATGAGGCCTGACTGTCTGCAACACATAGGGCCTGACACTCCGCCATGGCCCTTAGTTCATCTAGTACCATGTCTACTGACTGATCTTTGCTTTAGATGTTAGGTGTTTGTGTTGATTCCCAGTGGCACCCCAACATGCTTCAACTGAATCTGCAGTTGTGTATATGACATGAGAGGTGCTGCCACACATACACACGCATTCTGTTTGATTCCACCCTCCATGTCTGCTCTCGATGTCTACATACAGAGTGGCTCAAAAGTCTGGATCCCCAGGCAATTTCCTTATATAAAATTTGATTTAGTTTTTTTTCCTTTCAGACTCAAGACTCAGACTCAGACCTTGATTATTTTGTTCCATCTCTATATTTCCCTGTAAACGCCTTTATTATTAACATTACACTATTCCCTTGCCACCACCACCCCCCTATCTCTCCCGATCCTACCCATTTCACTCTTTCCTTCTCTCTTTCTCAAAAACTATGCATCTTGCCGACCATGGCCAAGCCCAGTGTAGCTGCCTTCAGCACTTCTCTCATTGATCTTGCTAATCCTGGGAACGTTTAGCTGACATCATCTTTTCATCTGCGCTCCCTGTGTTATTCTAATTCATTATGCACATGAAGGGCTGCTGCTTGTCTTCTCTGCTCAACAAGCTTTTTCCTCCACTGAACATGTCTGCACACAACAGGCCCCAAACAAGATAAGTCTGAAATTAATGACCAAGAAGAAGATCAGTGCTTTCATATGCTGCTTTCATCTGTCAGATGCTAAATTGCGCTTACTGTAGCTTGCTCATCAATTTGCTCTGTGACAGTTATGACTGTGTCCCAAATGTGTTGGCTAAGATAATGTTTTACCTTTGTTTAATTTGAAATCAAAACGTCGCTCTTTAAAGTAGATGCATTTTTTTTATATACTTGTGTGTTGTAGCAGCTGTTGCCTGAGGCTCGCTCAGGGTCTTCAGGCCATACATTACCATGTACCAAATGACTCTGTAAAAGTGCAGCACAAACAGAATCCAGCAGAATAATGTCACATCAGACAACAAAAGCCCCAGATGACACATTTACACATGCATACATGCTGTGATACATACTGTGACATTTGCTCAATATCTACCTAGAGAGAGGGGAGGGAGAGAGAGAGGGAGAGAAGAAGGGAAGGAGGGATGGACTGCTGGAGCTGGGCAGGTGAGAAATGAGATGAATGGGTGTCACACTCAGCCATCCATCCTAGAGCACAATGGTGGCTATTTTTTTTCCCTATGATGGACAGATGAGCATACCAACTTTGAGCCTGATGACTCCCACCAGCATACAACTCCCCCACCCCCACCCCCCTTTCGCTTTTGTCCCCTCAGGTCTTCATAGGCTGCCGCTCAGTAAATGAATCCTCTGGTCTCAACATGTCAGAGGTATTTCCTTTTAAATCTGTATCCACATTTTCTGACAGCTTCCTTAATCTTCAGTGCCACATACAAATGTTGGCCAGGCAAAGGGAATTTGTAATGTGCCACTGGTGCTCCTTGATCTCTCTCTCTCTCTCTCTCTCTCTCTCCCCCCTTGTGTACCCTCTTAACTCATATTCCTCCCTCCTTCAGTTTGCAGGGAATGAGAGAACCTGAAGTCCAGTTGTCCTAAGATTTATCCTATATAATTAAGATGGTTGTGTTATTCTCCAGCAGGCAGATGAGGTGGCGCAGACAGAGGGCTCCCAGCAGCTCCAGCTCCAGCCCTCAGATTCTTCGGAGAAGCAACAGCCCAAGCGGTTACACGTTTCCAACATTCCATTCCGCTTTCGTGACCCGGACCTCCGGCAAATGTTTGGGGTGAGTATCTTTGCTCAGCCATACACTTGTAATATGTTTCATGAACTGAAAAGTTCATCTAGTTTATATATATATATATATATATATATATATATATTTTTTTTTTTTTTTTTTTTTAAATAAAACTTTTTGGAAAAGCAGCAGCAAACTGGAAAACTTCAACCCATGTTTTACATCTATGAGTTCTGTTTTAAGTAGTGTATTATTCTTTTCTTTTTGCTAAAAAGCCTTTGAACCTTACATTACAGGCTCGAAACCTATGTGTGAGAGAGTACATACAATCACAACATTAGTCAAACTAAATTCCGTCTCTGTTAAAAGGGAAAATTTGAACCCACACCGGTAGGAGCTAAGAAATAACAGATTGTGTGTACAAAACCCAAATCACAACTTACAAGAATGAACATGGCAATACTGAGTCAGACAGTGTTCAATCACTCTGTCTGAGAAGCCCAGTACTAAAAGCATTTAGTCATAAGCTACTTACATTCTGTATATCAAGCATACATCACTTTTGAATATAATGCATATTTTTGTCATCTGAGAAAACACCAACGATTTACTACACTCATTAAACTAATGCCTGCAGCTAGGATAGTTCCTCACAGTATACTATATAGACAGAGCTGTCAGTCATCTATAAACAGAAATATTTAATAGCTTTGTTCATTCTAATAATTTTGCTGTCAATACAACACTGCTGGTAGAGGCAGAACAACTCTGACATTTAGCCAAGGATAATCTTCAATTATCCTATCTAAAAAATATCCCATAAGCCACCCTAATATTCCCCCCAGACTTATGTACTTCAGCTTTTCTCAGTAAAAGTTGCTATTTTCATCAGTGTTACAGTCTGTTCTTGTGTTAATATTGAGAAAACAATAACAATAACAGATAAATAAAATTAAAAAATAATGGAAATTTTAACTATTATATCATCAAGGCCAGTCTCCTAGCAGCTATGTAGCTTTTTGTCCAGTTCTTATAGTCTCTTATTTAAATGCATACAAAATAAATCACTTGAGGAAATTAATAGATTTTTTTATGGACATTGTTGTAGCATATGTGTTTGTGTAAATATGTATGCATGCATGTTTAACAGTTTTAAATGACTTTAAATGAGTATGCTTTTCCCATGCATGTCTCTCCAAGGCAGAGAAACATACAGTATAGCCTAACTTTAAATTAGTAGCATTCAGTGAACGAAAGCGCCTAAATGCTGTGCACTGGCAGCTTGTTACTGGAAACTACAAACATGACTGGGAAGAAACAAAAAAGCATATTGCTGTTAGTCTTAGCTTGTTAGGAGTTGGAGCTGGTGTTTACTTAAGGCAAAGTATAAGCGACAGTAGCATTTTTAATCTGATGAAGCGCTGTGGATTCACAGTGAGTGCTGAGTTTGGAGAACATCTGTTCCCTCTTTGTTCTCTCGTAGAGAGATGTTCTTCTTCACTTCTCTTCTCTTCTACTCTGCCCAGTATTGATGTGAAGAGCAGGGTCTTCTCCAGTGGAGGCATTTCAGTGCACTTAAAAAAGTGGGAGTTGGATTCTCATTAGCTGCTTGTTTGCTGACAGCTACTCTGTGTGTAAGAGCTGTTGCAACACTTGCTGTGAAATCTTGCAAGGACCCAAGGGCACAATTATTGCATGTCATCGATGGCCTAGTGGGGATGGATGACATAGATAGGCATGGTGCATCACTCCAGAATTCTACGTGAAAACAGAAACTAGGAGGCTGGATGGGTTTTGGACAAGCCAGTGTAGAGAAATAACAGCAGTACAAGGCCATGGAGTTCTTAAAGTTTTTAAAATCTACCCATTTCTTCAGTAACTGTGTTCAGTCTGCCTGGCCTGATTTATTCATTCATTCATTCATTTATTTATTTATTTTATTTATTTCATTTCATTTTAGTAAAGGTTTTCCACTGCTGTTTAAAAGGTAATTCTAAATAAAGTATTAATACTATTTTATATTTTAACACCATAGGGCAAAATTATTTCTGCATTTAATAAATAGTGATCCACACTTTCCAATCAATTTTGGTCCAAGTCTAGACCTTTTCGTCATCTAGCATAATTTTAGCCACATCGGCAGGTATACCCTGACTTCTGTTTTCCCCAGGATATCTTGTTTTTTTGAAGAGCTTCATCAAAGTGTAAGCCATTATGCTAAAAGTGACCATTTGGCATCCTTCAGCAGAATCTATCAAAGCTGTACAAAAATACAAATTTATCTCATCTTAAGGTTTAATCATGTGCTTTAGTGGGGAGATAGCTTTTTTGATCTTTTCATCCAAGAGGAATGAAAATTCAATTTAGATCCTCAAACCTCTAATTTGATGACTCAATTTTCACATGAGTACATTGGCATGGGACATAGTCAAACAAAGAATGAAAATTAAACAGGCTTCATTACCCAACCTTATTTGAGCCTAATTTTATAATTAGAAAAAGACATCCAAAGCAATTACACCAATGGATATGTGGGCCTAATGTTGGAGAATAAAATGGGGTTTAAAGCACCACCTTGGCGATTCCACACAGGAGCTGCTGGAACGTGATTGAAATGTCATATTCCTCACTCCAGCGCTTGTGTGTTTTTTGCAACTCCAAGCATCTAGCGCCTGAGGAGCTTTCATTAAACTGTAACTACTCAGGCAGTGAAGACGGCCACCAACTGCACTTTGAAGTTCTATCATGACAATAATGAGAAAAGCTCAGTGTTGCATCTAATTCCATATTAAGCCCAATTAACAGACTGATATTCCAGAGCTGAGATGAAAGCAAGTTATTCCTAGTGGACATCCAGATGTTTGAGTACTCAATCCAATAGCGAGCCACCCGCAGGCAGGCTGTACTTTACCTGAAAAAGTACAGAGCCTTATAAGAGGATTGGGACCATATGGTTCCTGCACGTTACTAAAGGGTTTGTATAATGGGTTTATAATGATGCCTACTTATTCCTAATTTCTTAGTTTAGTAGCTTTGCAGATTTAAACTGTTAAAGATTGGTTTATACACTGATGGCTTGTTTTATGCACTGTATCTTCCACCTTTCCTACAGAATATATTTGGTAATTTACAGTAAATGGCTTCACTGGAGTTGCCAACTCTTACAATATGAGAACCACCCACAGTCCTTACTGCGTGCTGATTTCACTCGTGTGTTTATGAAATCTGTCTGCCTTTGGGTGATTGTGGATGGCAAAGCCCACTGTGATGGGTCTGTAGCGGGGGCACTCATGTAAGGGGTGTGGGAGAACCTTAACTGGGGAAATATTTTCAGAGCTTGGTAACCCTCTTAGGTTGGATTAAAACCATTAGCATCCACAGACTTTGTTAAGAGTGACAGCTGCGGTCATGAACAACTTCACACTGGGATCCAAATGGACATGGTTGATGCTGTTTCTGGGAAGGAAAATGCCTTAATTTGAACAAATGGGATGTATTTGTGTCAAGTAACAATTGTTTGGGTTTCAGTCTGAAATTTGAATTGGCCTGGGGAAAATGAGTTTGGAGGAGCAAGTGGAGAAGATAGAGGCTAGGACCTGAAACAGGCTAAGCCCGAACAGAAATTGGCACTTTCACTAGTAAACTAGCTATTCTGTCTCAGCACATGCAGAGTCAGTTAAGATTAGAGCCATGCTCCAAATTTGTTGACAAAACCCCCTCCTCGGCTCCAATAAAGACACACACATGCACGTACAAATTCAGTGCTAGTCTCTCCCCACGGCTGGAAGGATAAAAGGCAGCTCTTCTTAACCTTATTAGTGATCCAGGCCCTCGATCAATCCCATTGAGCCGCACATTGCCTGGAAGGCCCATTTCTTCCCTGTTGTGCTGAAATGAAGCTGCCGTGGCCTGCTTGACAGGGTAATTAGTTTTAATGAAATAATATGGCCATTGTAGACAGCAATTAAAACCTGCTTTCATTTCCCCCATTAGAGGAACTTAAGGTTTCACTTTCATTCTGCGGTGTTCCATAATGATCCCCAAAGCAAGACCACTTAAATGGGATCCTTAGTTCCCCTATCCCTAGAGAAAATGCATTCACTTTCACTATACCTGCCTGTTACCGCTTACAATCCACCACCAAGGTTTAGGAGAAACAGAAAAGTCACCCTGTAACTTTAATCATTTCTTTTTAGACATCACACACATTTCTGTAAACTCTAAAAGGTTTGATTATCCATTCCATCCATGCTGCCAACTTTTTCCCCCAAACTGTGAATCCTGAGTGAAATGTTCTCAATGTGGAGATTCTTAACCAAGGTAAATGATTAGCATAAGGTATGTTGGGTTAACACAGAATGGAAAGAAACCTAAAACGCAATGAGTAGATTGGAGTAACAATTTCACATTTATCAAATCTAATGAATCTCCAGGTCAACTTATCCTCCCATAGTTTACCTTTACACCTGACAAATCTTTTTTACACAAAACTTTTCCAAACAGTACAGCCTTATTAAAGCTCCAAGGATCTAAATCAAAGGTCAGTAGTTGTTGTATGTTCAGTTTTCTTCTCGAGGCAGGTATCCAGGCTGCGAATCCATAAACTATACGTTGTGTCGAAACACAATCTCAGCTCTGCCTTGTCTGTGGTCAGCACATGCTCCCTAATTTTAATTAGCGAATAAAAAGGAGGGATTGGGCATTCCAGGGGCATCAGATAAGGATGCATAATGCAAATGGCTGAAAAATAATAACCAATGTGACATGTAATTACAGAGACAGTATTCGTCATGGCAATAATAAACAAATACATGGTTTATCATCGGCTATGATGGCTCCTCTACATCCAATTATCCATTTTAATTGAGGGGAGGTGGTGAGTGTTAAATCTCACCAGAAATATGTTGTCTTATGGTTTCATCCAGCTTTTTTTTTTTCTTTTATCAGGGTGAACACCACAGAAAATAACAAGCCATTGTGTGTCATTAAGAGCACTGGTGCATACACAGCATGGTAGTGCTCTTTTGAAAATGTTTCAAACATCAGCAGAATAGCCGGTTCATTCCCTCTACAGTGCACAGGAACACTGCAGAGGTACAGTCATATCAGCTGGCCTCATTTTGCACATTTCAATGACTGGTCACTGATGTGAAAGTGTTTGAGTCCGGTTTTCTGTGGGTAATATTAGTTCAACAGAGAGTGACTTGTGCAGCTTTTCTGCTATAGATGTAGCTCCATTGTGCAGTGGGTATTCTATTTTAGATAGCTATGCAATCAAGTGCTCAAGTTTCCTGACAAAGTGCAAAAGAGATGAGTTCTAATTACTCCTTCTCTCTCCTTTCTTTCTCTCTCTCTCTCTCTCTTTCTGCAGCAATTTGGAAAAATTTTAGATGTGGAAATTATTTTTAACGAGCGGGGCTCTAAGGTAAGTCAGCTGGAAGAGCAGCTCTTTGTCACTTCATACCTCTCTCTCCACACAGGTCCTCTTCTCCTTCACGAGTCGAGTAATTACAGCTCTCACATGGCAACCACAATGTGACACACACACACACGCGCGCGCGCACATGCGTGTGCGTGCACATAGAACTGTGCCAAGCCACATTCACTCAAAGGTATCTGTGCACACAGACAACTGAGGGGTTTCAGCTAAATTAGTGTCAACTCACAGAGTTATAATTCAATGGAGTGTCTGACCAGTGCACAGTGATTCTCCTTTTAGTGCTGTCATACACTGATTTAAACCAACTTGTCTTCTCGGGGCTTGAAAATCTCATGTATTAGCTGTTAGGGATATGTAAAAGCAGTCGGCCAGGCAGACACTCTTCCAGATAGACCTGCAGCCGGTAGCGGACTCATTATCCAGGGACGTTGGCTCTTAACTGGGCTTTTTTGCTCTGCCAATCAGCTTTGTTCAACCTTGTTAATTAATGCAGTGTAATAAAGTTAATTGAACCTGGCAGCAAGAGGCATGTTACTCATGTTATTATGTTTTATAAATGAATCTTATTATTAGTCCAGGTTAGCATTTATTTACATCTGACACATAGAAAAAGGCTGTGTGTATACTTGTAAAATCATGCCACTATTTTCTGTGTATTTCAGTTTAAAACAATCACTAGACATGAGTGTGTATATGACATATGGAGTGTATATGATTAGAGCTTGATCCAGGCTATTTTGCCAGGAATGTGTAATAGTCAGCACTGGATATGGTGTTTGGGATGTGGCTAACCATAATTCATGGCTTACATCATCCAAGGAGGAAAGATGAAAAGAGTATCTGGTCTTTCTCTCAGCCTCAGTCTCTTTATCTGTGTATGCGTGTGTGTGCGTGTAAGCTCACATATTTTCCTATAAGCATGTAACAATGTAAGGAAGGCACCTTGAAGTAAAATAATAAAGTAACTGTCATACACAAAACACATTATTCTAAGTTGGTTAGTATTCTATGCCAGTGTATATCTGTTTTCAGTTATCATATAGAATGCTGTACTTAGTTCACCTGTGACTAATGCTTACCATTTCCCTCTTCCAACTCCAGCTTACACTGTGTCTTTTTCCTTTCTCTGTCTCTTTTCCTTTACTTCTTACTTGCTTTATTTGTTTTGGTCACACCTATCACAATTAGGGCTTTGGTTTTGTAACTTTTGAAACAAGTGCAGATGCCGACCGTGCAAGGGAGAAACTAAATGGTACAATCGTAGAGGGACGCAAAATTGAGGTGCTTTTCTAATTTCCTACCTTCCTGCCTGCCTCTTTCTCTCATTCTGCTCTTCCAATGCTGTACCTGGTGCCTGTACTCGCATGATGCATGTGTGTATGTGTGTGTGTTTGAGTAAATATTTGTGTTTGTTGGGTTGATGCAGTATGGAAAGATGTGGAATTACTGTATATCTGTTGTGTGAAGAAGTTACTGCCATGTATATTCGTAAGCTTCTGAAGAATGTGTGAGGTGTGCTTTATTACTGTAGTTCTCCAATACTATTAAAACCTTGAAATATTGATAAAAATTAAAAAGTGTGTTTGATCAGAACCACTCTCATCAGGTTTTATCTCATTAGCCTCATAGACTATATGTTTTGTTTTTTGTTTTTTTGTTTTTTTGGATGCAAAACATATAGGTGTATGACAGGCTTAATATATGTTTTAATTATTTTAATTAGGCTCATCTTGGGAAATAAATGTGCTGCCAATGATTCCTTAAATCTCAACTGTTTATCTCAATCAAACAGTGTGTGTAGTATCTCCTGTATGCCATGCTCCCTAGGGCACATGCAGCACTATCTTTGTCTTTTCTTTCTCTCTCTCTCTCTCTCTCTCTCTCTCTCTCTCTCTCTCTCTCTCTCTCTTTTTCTGGCTCTGGCATCCTCCCTTTCCACAAGCCTATTAAGATTTTCCATAGGGCAATTAAGATAATTCACATAATGTACAAACAATACCAAGGCCTATATATCAAGGGAAAGTCGAGGCCAGTTGTTTCCTGAAGCTAAATGACCTCCAGTGGCCCTGTGGAAAGGAAAGCTATTAACGCTAATTAACACATGGGTGAAATACTAACATGGTTCTTGTTGCCATCGGCCATGTTTGAATTCCCACAGCAGCCCCCGCCTTCATAGAAGCCCTCGCTCTCTGTGTCACATACTGTTTAGCTAAGCTCAAACAACATGCTTGTTTCATCTTGAAGTTCAGTTTAGAGCTCATGATCTCTGCTCTTGCCATAAGGGATACATTGTTTGATAATATTCACCTATACCAAGGGTGACCTATTCCATGGAGGAGCATGATTTGGTGATTCTTCTTGCATCAGGTGTCTTTAAGCCAAGGGTTCTGAAATATTTTGAAGCAGATGTTCTAGCTCATTGGGAATCCTAATAAAATTAGTTTTACTTGCTGGACTAGATAATACATCTAGCTGATCAAAATCTTGCATGGTCACCTGTACGTGCACACATAAGTTGCATTTTCTGTTTTCCACTACAGTTGTAAGTCACTGTTTGCATGCTAGTGTACCTTTTTTTTTCTATTTTTATTGTCTAACACTGTGAATTGTATTTCATTCAGGTAA